>NW_026263588.1:0-100836 GCF_009650485.2 Drosophila albomicans
CGGTTCAATAAAAAATTCACCAAGTCCAAAAAAAAATTTTTCTCAAGTTAAATTCGAAAATCTTGTCTATTATATTAATAAACTGATAAAAAGCTATTTTGAAAAGTTTTTCATCAATTTTCAATGTTTAAATTTTTTGTCAAGTGAACTTCATACTTCATGTCTTATTTGGGGGATTAATGCCGTCCTTTTGGCTTACCAAATTATATATTAATAAGATAAATAATGCATATTTAAAATACACAAGTATATTGTCACATTAAAAGAACATAATATATTCATATAATTATTATATTTATTCTTTTGCGTAATGGTATAATATAATTATAATAATTATGCTACTTTTGCCATATTATACTATATAACATATATACGGTCCATAATACATCATAATATAATCATTTTATAATTCTAAATATATTTATCGAATCGTCAAGCAAATGTATATCAGGTGACGCGCTTATGGGCAGCTGCTTACACCACTATACAAACCTTGCCTGTTATAAAGTCATTTAATTATTCAAGCTTGGTCAATTGTATTAAATATGTTTAATATATAACTAGCGCGGCACAGGTGATCTTGAAAGCTCCTAGCTATGTTATATTGTAATATGCATCACATCCTCGCGTCATTAAATAGTGGAATTAAAAACTTTTGATGGTGTTAGAGCCATACGAAGTGCAAATGCCCCTTATTATCATTGCGTCCAGCACGGATACGACCTTAGAAGCGTTCAGGCAGTAATCCAACGGACCGTAGCGTCATACCACGTTTCGCTTCGAACAAGGTATTGTGCCATTGGTTTCACGTACCTTCGTTTCCTCTCTTTACTTACTCAGGAATGCTGACGCAACAACGTTTGTCATTAGTAGTGGAAACCTTTTTACGACTAAACCAGCTCACGTTCCCTTCATGGGTGAACAATTCAACGCTATGGTAGAATTTTGCTACTATATTGTTAAAAAACTCTTATAAACCAAAGATTCGATAGGCCGAGCTTTTTGCTTGTCCCTGTGTGTCACTAACACGAGATCAAGTCAAGCATTTGGCCCTTCTCTATGGTGGTTTCTGTCCGCCTTGAGCTGCCTTGGGGACACCTCCGTATTAGTGGAAGTTCCGTCCCAGTCAAACTCGTACTGGCAATGTCCTTGAATTGTCATACCTGAGTAATGAGTTTTTACAAATTTTATTTAAGAATACATAAATGCACTCTCTCATTAATGAATTTGTTTGCGATTTATAAAACTCGTGATACTGTGATCGAAGAGCTTGCATAAAAAGCCAATATCATAGATATAATAAATATATTCCGATATAATGGCTAGGAACATGATACACGTTCCATTTAATCAAGTAGCTAGGGAACAATAAGATAGTGGTATTTTTCATTGTCGATACGAAACCGAAATTTAAATCTCCCACTATTCTACACCTTTTTATGTCTGCCATTACACGGGCCAGATTTAGAGTCAGGGGGTTCCATCCAAATCCCCTTTCTCCCAATTTTCCTTTCAAAAGGCCGTCTTCTTCCCCGCTATTATTCAAGCCCGTTCCCTTGGCTGTGGTTTCGCTAGATAGTTGAAGGGACATGGAATTAGTAGATTAACGTGATCACCTAGCCATGTTGGCTCTATCTCACGGTGCCCAGCACAGAGGACTCAATTTAAGCGATCGACCAGCGCCCCGCGAAGCGAGTTACAGGTAACACATTGAAGAGCCAACTGTTTGGATAAGCTCAACCTCCTGTATGGGAGCGAGCCATATAAAACCTCTTCCGATCTATGGTATCACGGCACCGGTTGTATACGCAACTCCACGTCGAGCACTCACACTAATCCGCATATTCGGATTGGTAAACCACAGCCACCACGATACTCCCGAAGGGCGTAGAAACCAATATACCAGACGGACATATGTCCGCGCGCAACCTGGTTCCCGTGGTACCGGAAACAAACCTCGGGTCAGGTTTCGTACCAACAAAAGGATCTACCAATTTTTAACTCCAAACAGTACGGGTTGGTGGCCCAGGTGGAAACATCAAGCATACAACATACATACGCTTCCGATTCATTGCCAACCCACATTCATACATCTCATTCACGCCTGCCTACGAGCATTCCCATTCCTACACTATACACACTCACGCATACAATTCACACAATCATTCATTCCTGCCTCCAGGAACGCTCATCCGCCGTCTCGCAAATACAATGCAGGCAAACTCATTCAATTTACCTACACTAGTACTAGTGGAGAGTGATTGACTTACGTCAAACCCACCACCAGTCTGCCTAATCCCTAGCTTATCCATCACACGTATATCGCTATATACAGTGGACATTCACACACACATGCATGGCAGTCTTCGCTGCCAAACCGCAGCGGCACTCCGACAATCGCACAGGCTTTTCAAATGCAGAATGCATTGAGGGAAGCATGGCCAGTCAACAGGAATCCGAGACTCAAATTAAATCTGAAGTATGGACGTCTGCAGCAAAATGGACATCACGAATAAATTCGCGGAGTCACCCGCTAATTCACACTTACATCCCATCTGACCTGCCAGTCAGACAGAACACACTCTTTCAACAGCTTCTTACACCAATCCACTGCGCTAAGCTATTTGACGTCACCAAGCAATACCTGCATAAGCTTCCGTAGAAACAGGCGGCACACAGGCAGACAACCTAAAAGAATCACACGCTGGCAAGCCAGCACTTTCTTTCTGTCCGCCACAGTCTTTGCTGCCTCATACCACCACAGACGAAACCATATGCTGCACATGCAATAAATAGGCCGCTGTATATGGTACGTACAGCTCGTCTGCTGAGGCCCCAATCACTCCGCAAAATGCGACGCACTTGTCCAACCACACTAAACAACCGCGCCCTGAGACCGGTGAGATGAGGCATAAAGCACATCCTCTCACCGAAAGTAATGCCAAGTATCGAGCCTCAGTCACAAACTTTAAGCTAACGTCATTTAGTCTGACAACTGGAGGCTGACTGGCAGACAATTACCCTTGAGTAACATTGCCACCGTCTTATCCGCTGCCAAAATGACGCCGACACTGTCGCCCCAATCGCAAACAATGCGCAAGCACTCCCTAGCACTTGCCTCAATCTCGGAGCGCGATTACCCATCAATCAATATGAGCAGATCATTCGATACGCACAACACTTGCAGCGCAATTCGAGTTGCCGCATAAGGAGTCAATCATTAGGTTCCATATAAAATGGACCACAGATGGATCCATCCCGCGGACAGCCACGAACCACATCCACAGTGACACTCTCACATTTCCCTATTGCTGTCGCACGCCTGCCAGAAAGTAGCTCTTCATAGAGCCACCTCTCGGCAGCCACACTCGCTCAATTTTCTCAACACACTTGCCTAGCTAAGGTGGTCAAATGCACCACTAAAATCAACAAAAATGCCTAAGACGCATTCTGGAGTTGCTGGACCCCACTGAGTCCTACATACTGCCATGCATCCTCCGTTAATCTACCTCTAGTGAAGCCATATTGTCTATCAGACATCTAGTCTTCAACTAACTGTGAGCAGCCTTTCTACCATGACTCTTCTAGCACTTTTCCAAGCACAGGAAGGAGACTGATGCCCCGATAGATCGAGTATTGCTCCTGATCTTATCTAGCGACTTCAAGAGCACTACCATCTTTGCACATTTCCATTCACTGGACAGTATCCCTCATTCACACACCTTTCATACAATGCATACATATATCTGGAATCGAATTCTAAACACCATTTACACACATTTCCCCAGTGAAACCATCCTGCCGGGCGACATTCTCGACTTTAACCTCTTAAAAGCCGCCCCCAATTCAGTTCCCGAGCGGTTCAACAAGTTGCTCCACATGTACTGGAACCTCCTGTTTCTCCTCTCGCGGGAAGAACCCATTCAACAAAAGCATTTATACAATCCTTCAAAGACGTTAGCTGAAGGCCTCCACATGCAAGTTGCCTTAAACTAAGTTCCCTGCCTTTCCCTCTCGCTATTTGATAAACACGACCCAGGGATCATGCTTATTGCGATCCACAAATCACGCCATTCCGCCTCTTTCACACGTACAAGCATTTCCTTGTACTCATTCATACACCTACCATTACTTCTCGCCTTAGCTGAGCAGCGCTATCGGCATTGGATATTCTCGCTCTTTGGAAACGTTTCCGCAGAGTTCGAACAGTATCTACGCTTAGCACTCAACTCACTCGTCCACCACTTAACACGCTTAGATTCACCTTGCGGTGTCTCCGAAGCATGCTATCATTCACACTCGTCATCCGTCTATTAACACACAGACCGGCTCGTCTGTACTCATAGCAGTGAAGGTGCTAAGCGGAACTTGCGTTGCCGCTCACATATAAACAGCTAATATGGGCCCAATTCACACCACAAGTGCAGCACGAATTACCCCAACACTTTCATTCGTTGTGGGAGTATATGCAAACTTCATCTCGATTGATTGTGATCACTTGTATACCTACCCCACCTAAAACACTCCTCTCAAAATGAAACACACGCACTCGGCTAGCGTTTCACCCCGACTGTGGCTCTGATACCCAGACGAGTGTCTCGGCATCTTACTGAACCATACGGGGACGACGCATTCCATCAATACCAAGGATGATCGGATCGCTACTCGCCAGTAGTAGCACCTCATCCATGTACGCGATATACGGCTCGAGGGTTCCCGAACGCGCAATACACACTCACAACTAAAACCCTGCCAAAATTGCCATTTAAGGCACACACACACCCCCAGTCGGTAGAACACATCAGAGTGCATTCAATACCAACATCATTCACCACCACCGCAGCCTTGGCCCTGCTGTCAGTGAACACGCGCATGTGCGCGGGTATGCCACGTACGCAACCATCAGTTGCATACGGCTCCTGCAGCAGGGCCACTACACTGCCTCTCTCACACATCATATGGCCCACATCGCACATAACTGCATATGACCGCTGCAGTTCAACTGAAGGACTTTGCTAGCCATATTAATGTCTAGCACAATCGCACTATATATCGGGCTTGCCAGAGACATCATAAAATGATCCGAAGGCTGCTCTTTAAATGCGCAATTCCGGCAGCTTAGTGCATTGGTGCACTTAGCCACCCGATGGCCCATTTGACCACAGCGCCGACAGACATCGTGCTTGGCCCTGCAGTCCGCTACCTTATGGTCAAAGCCCAGGCAACGGAAGCAGCTCAGAACCGGGTCAAAGTTCCTCAAGCGGAATGAAAACCACTTGATATAGCAGCGGCCAACATCGAGAGTTTGCATGGCCATGCCATCGCCCTCTAACACAACATTGGCCGATGCTGACCACCAGTCACAGGCCATGGCCTGCTCACCATACGGACGCGCTTCTTGAAGGCCTCAAGAGACATACTGTCCTTGAGGTTCATCTCGTAAAGATCACTCATGAACTCGTCAGGAGTAATCTGCGAGTGAACGTCCGTCACCACAATTTTAGGCCCCAGTTTAACTTTCACACACACTTCAAGCCCCACCTCTTTGAATCTCGCGTTTTCCTGCGATCACTTTCCGCTCTGCAATGGATGGAGTGCGAATAATAGCACCGCCATCCCGAAGAGGACATACCTCGTGCACCCGTACACCTAGGGTTGGCCCTACCTCCTTCACCACCTGATCAACCACTTCCTTTTGAGGTCTTCCCAGTCTTGCTGCGGACCACGAGGACCATGTCTCTACTGGCTTGGGTTTCGGCGTCTCCGGGTAGACGGCGTTGCCGACTTTGGACCGCCTTTGGCAACTGGTGCACGCATCGGAGCACCCACTAACCGGCGCTGGCACTCGGAAAAGACCATTAGAGTGGCCGCTACTCGCATGTGCGCGAGCCTCCTCCAACCGTCCTCGGAGACGCTCATTTTCCGCCATCTGCGAAAACAGCAGCGTCTCCATTTTCGATATGTAGTCAACTACACAAACAGCGCATTGCCTTGCATTCCGCAATCAGCAAATACGAGCGTGAGCACGTCCTTGCTGATCGCCTTCATTTTGTCTACTTTGCTTCCCTTGCGCATCTTTGATCAATGGAGCAACCAACGCCTCTGCTGCCATTTCAGCCGCCCTAAACTCTTCAAGCATACTCCCCAATGAGCACATCGGGGTCGAATCTGCCGACACCAGATTCTCCTCAGCCACGCTAAGCACGTTAGTAGCGGCGCTGACACCACCACTAGCGGCTCCCAGACACTCTTTACCTAACCCAGCATCATCTAAAGAAGCTGCCTTCTTCAGCTTCTTCGCTGACGCCGATCCCCCTTCCGCTTAACCTTCCCGTCAGCCACCTAAGGGAGGTCGTCCATCGACGAACCACTCCCCCCAGCTCAAACGGCCGGCTTGCACGCTAGCATCCAAGACTTTTGTGCAAGTCTTAAAAACACACAACTGTACTCACCAGAAAGTAGGTCACACGAAATTAATCTGCTTTAAGAGCGCTTAAAACAAGCACACGCACGCACACACTCGCAACGACGCGCGACGATTTTCCCACGCTACTCACACGCACACAGCGAACGAGAAGCACAAAGCGCACACGCGAAAATTTACCGCTACTCGAAAGACAACAAATAACTGTTATCGCAAAAACACTACGAAATGCAGGCACCCCTCAGCACGTCTGTTCAGCTCAACAGTTTAAACCAGACTGAGTAGATAGGGACATAAAGACCGGTGTTTTACGTATGCACCTGTCACAAGTGACGTATCACACGGTGCCCGAGCACAGGGATACAATTTAAGCGTTGATCAGCGGCCCCTTGGAGACTCTCCGCAGGTACACACTGAAGCACCAGCTTTTTGGGCTGGGTACTTCCTCCTGTGTGGGGAGCGAGGCCTACCTAAAACCTCTGCCGATCTGTGGTTCACGGCAATCGGTTGTATTACGCAACTCCACGTCGAGCACTCCGCTCTCTCCGCATTTGGATGTAAACCACAGCCACCACGATGCTCCCGAAGGGCCACAACCCGTACCAGGACGTACAAAAGTCCGCGGGCACCTGGCTCCCGTGGTACCAGAAAACCTCCGGTCAGGTTTCGTACCACAAGGGTACTACCAATTTAACTCCAAACAGTTAGCGTTGGTGACGCACCTCAAGAATCGCTTCGTACGATAAGTGGAGGTCCACTGTGGTGAAATTCTAAGACCCGTCATCCACACGGGTGGGTCAGATTTAGCTGTAAGCTCGGGACTGACGGCCGAGCTACACCGTTTAGTCGTCTCGTACGGCAAACAGAGGTGCATTGTGGTGGAATTCCAAGACCCACCAACCACACAGGTGAGGCCAGTTTTAGCTTTTCGGCTCGGGACTGACAGCCCAAAAAGAAATTATCCGTTTAGTCGCCTCATACGACAAGCAGGGATAAGCTGGGGAAGAATTCTTAGACCCGCCAACAACACGGGTGAGGCAGTTTTAGCTTTTCAGCTCGGGACTGCCGGCCCATCCGTCGCCTCCTGGTTCAACAAATGCCGACGCCTTACGAACACGGCATCGGCAATGTTTGCAACAGCTGCATCCTCTCCTGTGTCGCCACCGCTCCAGAAACCCTCCAGACGCCATGCAGGTATTCGATCCCAAGTCCATCGAGGTGACGCAAATCTGCATGTATGGGGCATACACACAGAACGTGCAGCGAATCTTCGCGATCTGCACCGCATAGACATGCAGGCGTTACGCTTAGATGTCTCCCATGCAGAAATGCATTCAGCGATCCATGGCCTGTCAGCAGGAATCCAGCGCGTAGGCTGAAACCGAAGTCTCGCCTGCTGAAGACGAAATCAGCATCCGGGATAAAAAGATGAGTCACCCGGCCGGGTTCATCACCATTATCCCATCTGCTTTGCCACTCCTGCAGCACACGGTCGTCCAGCATCGCCATCTTCTGCTTGTGATCAAGACCCGACAGATCTTGTCCAAACAGCCAATCACTCTCCTCCAGCGGGTGATCACGCTTGAGTTTGAAACTGATTGCCAATTTTTTGGCAGCCAAATCAAACGGGGGAACACCAGCAAGAACTTGCAGTGCCACAGTGGACACTGTACGGCACACCGGTAGGAATCCAAGAAGGATGCGCCTTTGGCAGGACAATAGGTGCCTCCTGGCCCCTACTTGTCTCATCGCCGTGGCATACCACACTGAGGCACCAAATAACGCACAAGGCACCATGAGTCCAGTGTAAATGGTCCGCTTGGCACGGGACTGATCCCCCAGTCGACCCGTAGTACGCGTGCCAAAACACCAACGACTCCGCTCAGCCGATCACGTAAAGACGCGATATGCGGGGTAAATTCAACCGCTCGCCGACCGTGATGCCCAGATACCGGTATTTGTCAACGTAGGGCAAGCTTGCTCCAGCAAACCGTACCCAAGGACGCCTATTAGGCGATAATCTGCCTTTCAGCAACATGACAGCCGTCTTACTGGTGGAGACGGACACGCCTACCTCTGTTCCCCAAGCTCCTACGATGGGCATGTATTCCGCTCCTTTCGACTCCAGATCGTTTCGGGAGTTTCCCTCGACGAGAAGCAGCAAGTCGTCTGCATACGCACTCAGTTTGCACAAAGGCTCCAAGCGCCGAAGAAGCACATCCATCATGAGGTTCCAAATGAATGGACCACTGATGGAACCCTGTGGGCAACCTCTAGTCACCGGCACAGATGCTTCCTCGTATCTGCTGACGATGCACGCACTCCTGCCCGAGAAGAAGCTTCGCCACAAGCTGGCTTCTCGGCAGCCAGAGTCGATCAGTCGGCGTAGCGCAGCATCCCACTCCACGTGGTCAAATGCTCCTTTGAAGTCCACTAAGATTCCGAGTACATATCTTGCCGGGCTGGCTTCGACAGTACTCTTAACGTGTCTCCAAGCATCCTCCACACAGTGTCCAGGTTGAAATCCAAATTGCCATCTGCAGCCCTCTGGGAGCATGTCCTTCATTCGGCTGACCATGATACCCTCGAGCACCTTACCAAAGACTGGTAGCAGACATATACCACAATAAGAGCCAGGATCGCTCCTGTCCTTATCGGGCCCCTTGAGAAGTGGCACAACGCGCGGGCGTTTCCACTCAGAAGGGAAATGTCCTTCGGCTAAACAGCGGGAATACAACGCTGTAAGATGCTGAGGAATAGCACGCCAAACCTCCTTACAGATCACCCCAGTGATGCCGTCCATGCCAGGCGAGCGTCTGATCCGTAGCCTGGCGACACAAACACTCACTTCGTACTCGTCGAGTATGGGCGGATGCACATCTGGGATGGCAATCGGTGCATTCGACTCCGCAACTGGGAAGAAGTTACGGAGGCGCACTCGCGCACAGTCGTGCCATGTTACGATTGGTTCGCCATTTACCCGTAGGCAGCCCAACTCGGACTTCCGTTTGTGGCGTCGGCATATCCTGTAGACATGCCCCCAGGTATCATCCCGATTATCTCCAACGAAGCGACGCCAGTTATCCTCCTTTGCCGACCGAATAAGCTTCTTGTACTGAACCACGGAGATCCGCAGGTCAGTAGCAAGTCGCCCTGCTTCGTTGCTGCCACGACGACGAGCATTCTGTAGCCGTCGCCTCAGTCTTCTGACCTCTCGGCGCTTCGTACTGAGGTTGGCATTCCACCAGACTTTCCGAACGGCTCTCGGCTGCCTACGTCCAAATGCATGGCCGCATACACTGTGCACCAGTGCTCGCGTTGCAGACACCTGGTCATCAATAGACATCTCCGTGTAGTCCTGCGGGAATTCCTCAGGCTTGCATACAAGCTCACCACGGAACGACTGCCAACGTGCATTGGAGAAGTTCCAGGACGGAACAGGAGCATCGCTCTCAACTGTGTCTCTGGGGCCTCGCGTCACCCTCAATACAGATCATGTTGTGGTCACTGAGGTCCCACTCGTCCACTCTCCAGTCATATGTGGCCCACATAAACGCTGCTTCGTTGGCAATCGTGACATCGATATCCGTCCGCGGATACTACTGACCTCGTTAAGCGCGCCGGCTCGGGATTCTTGAATCCACTCGGTCAGCAGCTCACCCCGTTGGAGGTTCAAGTCGCCATGAGCACGCTCGAGCGATATGCTGAACCACGTGGGGACACTGCATTCGCATCCAAGCCACAGATAACCGGATTGCTACCAGCCAGTAGTAGCACGGAATCTAGATACGCAAGGTACGGTTCCAATTCAATGTTGTATTGGCACTCACGCATACGCCAAAGTCCGCGATGAGCGACTCAATCGGCATCCGGGTCGTCAAAAAAAGATGGCAGCCTTCGAACGCCGATCAGCAAACACACGCATCCCGGCTGGAATGCCCGTAATGCCGTAAACTCTGTCGACGAACGGTTCCTGCACCAAAGCGAACATGTGGCGGGAGTCTCGCACCCGAGTTGCAAACTCAATGGTAGCGGCTCGACCTCGACCACAATTAGCTTGGATGAAGCTAAACATTTTAATGTCTTTTCTGTGTCCACGTCGAACACAGTGATCCTCGACCTCACCCCACGGTTGGGGTCAACCTCCAGTCCGACCTCGTTAAATTTTGCGTTGGCCACCACTTTATTTATTTCGTTCCTTGACGGCGTGCGAATAACGGCGCCACCGCGCTTCAGTTCACGGACTTCGTGAACCCTAACGCCCAGAGCTGGAGCAACTTGGCTCATTACCTTATCGGCAATCTCCTTGCCCGACACTGTCGGGTCCTTGCTCGTCACCACAGCCGACCACGTTTCCACGGGCTTCTTGGCTGCAGGAGCATTTCTAGGTGCGGCCATCGGGCCAACGCCAGAGACAGCTCTGGTGGCGGCACCACTCGCACTTGGGGCCGTAAAGGGCGTAGCAGCTGGTTGGCACAACGCAACTTTCGTCTCCAAGACGGCGTTTCGCACAACTAGCGCGGTCACCAGCTCGCTAAGCTGCCTCCAAAACGGCGATGGTCGCTTCCGACGCCAGTCCAGCGCGCAGCACAGCGGACCTTACCGTCTGGTCTACACCCGCAAGCTGAGCCAATACGGCATCAGTCCCGTCCTTCACCACACTGGCAGCCACAAAGCTACCAGCAGGAGCTGAACGGGCAGGCGCACTTAGTCGGGCGACAGCGGCCACCATAGCAGGTGCAGGGGCGGCAGTAGCAGCAGCAACGTCAGCGACTCCAGCAGCGACTCCATCGGCGGCTCCAACGGCAGCTCCAACTGCCGCTCCAGCGGCGACTCCATCAGCGGCTCCAACGGCGGCTCCATTGGCGTCTCCATCCGCAGCTGCTCCATCGGCGTTGGCTCCAAAGAAGGAGACGACCAACCGCTTAGCAGGAGGCATCGTCGCTCACAACCAAGATGGGCGACGATACAGCCTTGTTCCGCGCCCGTCTGCTCCTTTTCCTTTTGGGCGATCCTCCGAAACGGACATTTCGGACTCGCTACACTGTAATGAACCGTCACAACGCCGAGGTAACTAGCGCTGTCCAGGGGTCGAATTAAGAAAATTTATGTTTGCTGAAACCCTACAAATCGAGTATCACAAGGTGTGAGACAATCTTTGTAGACAACTGGAGATCACGATGTAAAAGAAAGACAGGAGTTTTGAATTCTTAATTTGTTTTATTTATTTGTTATTTCTCTGGTACCAGATTAGTCAACAATGATGTAGATATTTCCGCTTCTGGGGTTGTCCTCAGGTCCAACGTCGATAGAAATGTTACACGGGTGGTTGTCACAGGAGTCAGTGTGAAGCACACTGACTATGTTGCACTGTACACACTTTTTCGGCGTCGACTGTAGTGGTCTGTAGTCACACTACTACAGTGAACGGAAAAAAGTATGCGCGTTGTGCGAAAAGAAAAAGGCGAACGAAAGACGCGGCGAAAAGGAATAATATGTAGCGTATGACGTTAGTGTGGTTGTGTTAGTGCGTTGTCGCACTCGAAGGGGGTTATTGCAATAACTATGCTACTGGTTATGCGTAATCGCATATGTTTAAACGGGGGACAAAGGGGAATAATCAGTGTGTAAGTGGGTATCAAGCATTCAGCTTGAACGTACCTTTAAAATATTCGTGTGTTGCGTGATGGAACTTCTCGTTGTATATTTTGCACGTGGTTCTAGACTTTTCTTGATGGCACTCGCTGGTAAAAGTGTTTCGCACTGGCAAGTTCTTATCAGAGAGTGAGAGAGCCGCTCCTCCTACTCTCGCCTTTTTATATAGGTCAAGGTCTTGGCTCTGCCAAATCGCTTTTACTTTCTTTTCCTAAATTTGCGCATGCGCTGTTAACTCGCTTTGCGTTGCATTTGCGCTGTTAACTCGCTTGGCTCTTTTTGCGTTGCACATGCGCTGTCAACTTGCTAGGCTCGTGTTTGCGTTGCACATGCGCTGTTAACTCTCTTTGCGTTGCACAGGCCACTAACCATACAACACATAGATGCTTCAGCCAGAACAATTTTTTGTATTATCAAAAACAGTATTATTGCGACCCCAGTCGGGCCGTGCGCTGCGATTCGAACACCGAGCCTCTTCGGCTCATTCGAAAATTCGAAGTTCTAACGCAGCGCGTAGCGTTGAGTTCAGTCGCAGATCAAATGCGGAGCGATGAGCATGGGCGCATTTCGTTGCGCTCTGCTTTCGTTTCTATGTATGCGTGTATGTATCTACATGCTCGCTTATATCAGTATGTGTATGCATGTGAAGTTTTGCAACGTGCGGTTGCCTCGCAAACGAGCAGCTAGCGCACGTCAATTTTGTTTTGCCGCGACGAAAGTCTCGCAGAAGAGGACAACAACAATTGCTCGCGTTCTATATGTTTGCAGTTAAATGGCACTTGCACAATGCCCGCGTTGGCTCTGCTGGTGGTTTGCAAGCTCAACATGTTGTGGGTCCGGGTTCAACTCCCGATCGAGAACATAAGAATATTTTGATTTTTTTTTAATGCGATTCAACTTTTTTCATTCTCTTTCAACTTTACTGACAGAAGTAAAATCTAATCGCGCATTGATTTTTAATGATTTAAAAATTTTTACATTTAAATATTAAAATAAAGTCGTAATTCCTTTTTGCAAACACTTTTTAAAACTCTATACAAAAAAGATTGAACTTTAAAATTTTGTTTTTTACATTTTAAGATAACAATAACATTTCAGAATTACAGAAAAATATTAAAAACATAATTACAATAAAATATTAATTATATGTGTTTTTAATATTTATATCTAAATATTTTACCAGTTTTAATTTTTATTTATTAGAAAATTTTCTAGCGAAAATTAAAATTAAAACTAAATTATAAATATGTATTTATCTTTTAAAAAATAATTGAACTTTTAATAATAATAATTGTATTATTTATATTTTCTCAAAATTTCTGAAATATTATTGTTATCTTAAAATGTAAAAAACAAAATTTTAAAGTTCAAACTTTTTTAAAATGGAGTTTTAAATAGTGCATGCAAAAAGAATTACGGCTTTATTTTATTATTTAAAATTAATTGTAAGTCATCAAAAATTAATGCGCTATTAGATTTTACTTCTGTCAGTAAAGTTGAAAGAGAATGAAAAAAGTTGAATCGCATTAAAAAAAAATCAAAATATTCATATGTTCTCGATCGGGAGTTGAACCCGGACCCACAACATGTTGAGCTTGCAAACCACCAGCAGAGCCAACGCGGGCATTGTGCAAGTGCCATTTAACTGCAAACATATAGAACGCGAGCAATTGTTGTTGTCCTCTTCTGCGAGACTTTCGTCGCGGCAAAACAAAATTGACGTGCGCTAGCTGCTCGTTTGCGAGGCAACCGCACGTTGCAAAACTTCACATGCATACACATACTGATATAAGCGAGCATGTAGATACATACACGCATACATAGAAACGAAAGCAGAGCGCAACGAAATGCGCCCATGCTCATCGCTCCGCATTTGATCTGCGACTGAACTCAACGCTACGCGCTGCGTTAGAACTTCGAATTTTCGAATGAGCCGAAGAGGCTCGGTGTTCGAATCGCAGCGCACGGCCCGACTGGGGTCGCAATAATACTGTTTTTGATGATACAAAAAATTGTTCTGGCTGAAGCATCTATGTATTGTATGGTTAGTGCACAGGCGCTGTTAGCTTGCTTGGCTCAGATTTGCGTTGCGCATGCGCTGTTAACTCACTTTGCGTTGCACGTGCGCTGTTAACTCAGCACAGCTGGGTGAGTGACCATGTATGAGAGAAAAACTCTGGTATATACGTTTTTGGGCTATTGTTTATTTTGAGGCGCAGTATGGTGCGTCACAACACACGCTGGACATTCCGCGATTTTGCTGTTCACCACAACAACCGCAGAAGAAACACTGCAAGCAGTTAAGCAGTCGAACCCCCAAGCAGTGCAAGCAGTACACGTGTGGCAAGCAGTGTACTCGGTGGAAGGACAAAATTAACAAGCTTTTGTCCGTGACAAAAACTATAAGCTTTTCTCAACTTTTCTTCTTCTTCTTGCTCTGCTATTCACTGAAAGTTACTAGAAGTTTTCACGCACGTGGTTATAATTTTCCACAAAAGAAATTAAATTTCTCGGAAATCTAAGTGTCACTGTCACTATTTTCTATTCAAATTATTGCGTTTAGGTTCCCGCACGGGACACACTATATTCCGTCTTAGTCGGCACTGTTTTTATCGTGTTACGCGGTTTTCGAACGGAGCGCACGGGACGCACGTCTGCTCACTTCGGAAGTTCGTTCGCAACTGAGCAGATTAGGACAAGGAATTATTAGATTAACGTGAGCACCTGCCATGTTGGCTCTATCTCACGGTGCCCAGCACAGAGGACTCAATTTAAGCGTCGGGCGCCCCCGGGAAGCAGTTCACAGGTACACATTGAAGAGCCAACTATTTGTATCAGCTCAACCTCCTGTGTGGGGAGCGAGGCCCATCTAAAACCTTCTCCGATCCATGGTATCACGGCAACCGGTTGCATTACGCTACTCCACGTCAAGCACTTCACTCTATCCGCATTTGGATGGTAAACCACAGCCACCACGATACTCCCCGAAGGGCCGCAACCAAATACCAGGACGGACATATGTTTGTCCGCGAGCACCTGGTTCCCGTGGTACCGGAAAAACCTCCGGTCAGGTTTCGTACCACAAAGGTACTACCAATTTTAACTCCAAACAGTTACGGGTTGGTGGCCCAGGTGGAAACATCAAGCATACAACATACATACGCTCCGATTCATTGCAACCCCACATTCATACATCCCGATTCACGCCTGCCTACCTAGCATTCCCATTCCCCTCACCTATACACACGCACGCATACACTATTCAAACAATCATTCTTTCCTGCCTCCAGGAACGCTCATCCGCCGTCTCGCAAATACAATGCGGGCAAACTCATTCAATTTACCTACATTAGTACTAGTGGAGAGTGATTGACTTACGTCAAACCCACCACCAGCCTGCCTAATCCCTAGCTCATCCATCACACGTATATCGCTATACAGTGGACATTCACACAACATATGCATGGCAGTCTTCGCTGCCAAACCGCAGCGGCATTCCGGACAATCGCACAGGCTTTTAAAATGCAAGAAAGCATTGAGGGAACCATGGCCAGTCAACAGAAATCCGAGACTCAAATTAAATCTGAAGTCTGGACGGTCTGCAGCAAAATTGACATCACGAATAAATTCGCGAGTCACCCGCCCATTCACACTTACATCCCATCTGACCTGCCAGTCAGACAGAACACACTCTTTCAACAGCTTCTTACACCTATCCACTGCTAAGCTATTTACGTCCCTTTTAAATAACCACTCATTCTGCAGCAATGGCAGCCGCCTCTTAATCTTGAACATCAAGGCTCTACGCCTGACTTCCAAGTCAAGAGGGGCTGCACCAAGCAATACCTGCAAAGCTTTCGTAGAAACAGTGCGGCACACAGGCAAACAACCTAAAAGAATCACACGCTGGCAAGCCAGCATTTTCTTTCTGCCCACCACAGTCTTTGCTGCCTCATACCACACAGACGACCCATATGCTGCACATGCAACAAATAGGCCGCTGTATATGGTACGTACAGCTCGTCTGCTTGTAACGTGTGACAGGGGTATGTTTTAAAAGAACAAAATTCGTGCACTTCTGGCTTTGGCTCCAGCTAAGCTCGACGGATTGGGGCGGGGATCTTTCTGCCTTTAAAACATTCAGACTTAACAATAAATAAGTGCACTGGGTGTGCGGGACAAAAAAAAAAATAAATAATTGAAAATCAATTATTAGGAAAATATTAAACGGACAAGACTTTGGCTCTTAGGAGAGAGGCGATGGATCCTCTTCTTCACCCTCCCTACCATGGCAACATAGATCTTAAATATTGCCCCTTTTTAAAGGTAATTACCAAAAACTAGCTTTGGACAGGCATGACCTCTGGAGTACTGGCGACGGACTCCATTAATAACATTTTAGTTATTCATTTTCAAATAACAAATTAATTTTTAATAATAAAAGAAATTAGATACATAAGGTTTTGAAAATTGAACTCTAAGTCTTCTCATAGATGAAGTAATATTGGCAATAAATTTTTGTATACCATATAACTGAAAATATATATTTATCTACAATATATTTATTTTATCTAATTAAATATAAATATATTATACAATTTGTTTTTGGATTTGATAAATATACATATATATATATATATATATATATATATATATATATATATATATATATACAAATATATTATATTTATTATATTATTATATATATATGTACATATACATATGTATGTATACACATTAAAATAAGTTCAAATGTCAGTTGATATAAATACTCTTAGTTGAACATCAATATTATTCATTTAGCAATTATAAGCATTAGAGAAATGTCGTTCATGGAGCGTATAAACGGAATAATTCTGAATATCCAACCAAATCTCAAATTTAATGTTTCCTGTTGGGAAGGGATGTTTCAACCTGATACGCTCAATTCACTAAAGTTTTATAATCTGCGATGAAGTCGGTTATCTGATAGTAAAAATATATGGAGTAGTGCTAATAAATAAGACTATAGATAAATGGACATACCATACTGAAACTTTCACAATTTTACTACTCAGACAGTGAAATACATATAACACAAGCTAAATTTAATTTTTATGCAACCAAAGCTTTACGGTTGCTATGGTGGCGCAGATAGTTTCCAGATTTCCCTTTCCCGAAACTGAATAAAAACACTAGCGTTTTCTATTTTATACATATATTTAAACTTTCGGGTTTTTACAATAAACGCACAAATAATGGGTTTTTGGGGGTGACCGCTTGTCAACAAAAGTAGATCGATACTGGAGAGGCAAAATGCCGACGGCATTTTTGAGATCTAGCGCCGAGTCCTTGCAAAGCTCGGCTCTGCGGTGGAGAGTTGTGGGAGAGATAGAAGTTGAGCGCACTGGATCTTGAGTGCTTTCTTTCGCGTGAGCGCATTGCGGGTGAGCGAAAAGCATCGAGTGCTTTTCGGTCGGTGGAACGGCGAGTGTGCTACTCACCTACAATGCGCTCGCATCAACATTCTCCCCCCCCCCCCATGCAATATTGGGATTGCAAAGAATATCAGCCTTGGGAGGATACCCGGCAGGACAATATCTGGATAGATAGAGTGGGTGATGTCTTCTAGCGCAACGTCGCCGTGCAGACTCCTTCAGCGCCCACGCGAGTGATGGAGAGGTCCAAGGCCCCTAGCATCGACTCGGTGATGCGGCTTACGGGACAATACGGATCCAAAGCACTCGCGCTTCGAAAGCCGCTGTTCCCATGTCTAGCCTGACCGCCGCGGTGGGGAGTATGCTTACTCCTTTGCACTGGAAAGTGCCGTCTGGGGGAGCTAGGCACGGGCCTGGTGCGTGGGCCTGTGGATGCCGGCTTGGGAAACGTTGACATGGGACGTTCTTGGTGGTTTTTCTCTGGAACGGAAGAAGCACGGAAGCCCTGCGCGGAGTGACCGGTGCCATAGGTGCAGAGGAAGAATTCTTCTCCGTCCGGGATCTTTGAGCTGAAAGAGGTTTCGAGTGGGGTCCTGTCACAGGACCAATGGCGAAAGTTCGTTCGACGGAAAGTCGAGCCGAAGGTGTCGAAACAGATTTTGAATTGGGGCCTAACAAAGGCTTGCGTTTAGCGGATCGTTCGCCGGACAGTCGAACCGAAGAAGGATCAGAGTGGGGTCCCGTCACAGGACCATTCGAAGCTGAAATAGATGTAGAGGAGGGTCCTGTCACAGGACCATTCTTAGGGGTTCGTTCAACGGACAGTCGAGCCGAAAAAACTGAAATAGATTTGGAGGGGGGTCACAGAACCGATCGAAGAAGTTCGATCGACGGACAGTCGAGTCGAAAAGGACGAGATGGACTTAGAAATGGATCCCTACACTGGGCCGGTGAGGATCCAACCGAAAATGGTCTCTTGACCAATGAGGGTCCCACAAACGTTCGGACGAGAGCCGCCGAGAAGAACGGATGGGAGGATATCCGCGCCTAAAGGCACGTCTATCTGCGAACTCTCATAGAACTTGGGGTCGCCCAGCGGAATGATTATTGAAGATGGTTTGTGGGACAGAGCATGAGAGCAGTTTTCCTGCTAATTGAGGAAGGATGAAAGCCGACGCCTTAATCTGCAGATCTGGTCGCAACGGAGAGCCAATTAGGAATTGGCAATGCTTTCGGGGCTGGGCTGCTACAGCTTGAGTTAGCCCAGAGACGTGGGCTTGAACGGATGTGTATGGCATCCTCAAGCGCTTGAACAATCGTTCAGAAATGAAGGTGGCCTCTGATCCAGAATCGATCAGAGACCGAGCTGTGTGCCGAACGCCGTGATGGCAGATGTGTACAACAGCTGTACTCAGCAGAACACCTTGTGTGTTAACTGCCAGGAAAGATTGCACATTAGCTGACTGGGAAGGAGTGGACTGTATACTAGGAGAAGAATTAGTGACTGTCGGGTCGGGTTGACTCGGTGCAAGAGTGAATGATGACGACCCTTGCACGTAAAACAGCTGTGCGCACTTGTGCACTCGGCCAGGACTTTCAAAAGAGTTGACTTGCCTGGAGACGGGGGCCTCCTTGCGTGAGGCTCGTGGAACCGTCGGAGCGTTCGTGCTGGATGACACTTCCGCTATCGCTTCTAGGGAGCGATGCCGCTCTAGAAGAAAAGCGTTCATATCAACCCACGTTGGAATGTCGCTCTTATTTTGGATCGACTGTTCCCAAAGAGAAAGGGTCAACTTGAGGAGCCTCGAAGAACACAAGAAACTCAGGATGCAATCCCAATTCTCTGTGTTGATTTTCGAGTGCTCCAAGGCTGTCAGACACCCTTGAATGGTGCTCTGCAGCTCCTGAATAGCTGCACCCGACTCTTGCCCAATGGCGGGCAAATTGAACAACATTCTCAGCTGACTATTTACGAGCAACCGTTTGTTCTCGAAACGCTCAGTCAAGCTGGACCACGCCGACTGAAACCCTTCATTTGTCAATGGAGACTTTGACACAATGGGATGGGCTTCACCGCTGGTCTTGGAGTTGAAGTGCAATAATTTCTCAACTTCCGACAGTCTCGGGTTCTGGATGTAGAGAGCCGTGAATAAATCCCGGAAGGTAGGCCAGCGAGTGCAATCGCCTCCGAAAACTTCGATGTCGCACGGAGGTAATCGACACCCAGTGGGCATGTATTGCACGGCTTGTGGTTGTACAGGTGTACGGGGGGTGAGCGCCTGGGATGCGTTGGCTATTTGCTCACCTAACTGAGCTGCACACTGCTCGTAGACAGCATAGCAGTACTCGTATTTGGCCTTTTCCCATAAGGAACGCATCTGGTCCCTTCGGACTTGGCACGTGTATATGGACGGGCTATCAGCCGAAGGATTGTTGACTCTCGCCGCAAAGTGACTGATACGATCAGTCGCGGCGATGAATTTCATCAACGCTGTGTCTATTATGTTTTGTGCCATCCTTCCCTGCGAGCGAGTGACAATTGGGAGTCGAGGTATTGGGACTGAAGGAACCTTGGTCTTAGGATCGGACGGAGGCTGTGTGACCAAGATCAGCGGCTTGGATTTGACTGCAAGCCTCCCTTTTCGATTGCGAATGAATCGGCGAAGTGTTGGATGCACGAAGAGCCGAACTCCTTCCTGGATTTAGGTAAAGGGGGGCTTATCGAGGTTCTAGCGGGGCTAGTAGAGGGCACGGACAGTCGAGCTTTACTTTTATCAGGTTTGCCCGATGACATGCTACGCAAAGAGGATGAGAAAGTAACTGGGCGCTCTTACAGTCCGACAAGGATACGGACTATATTTTCTCGAAAACGAAAAATCAAGAAAATATACCAAAAAATACCAAATGGAAATTGGTTTTTTTTGCCTGAAATCGACCCAGATAGTAAAACAATACGGAAAGAGCGTAGCAAACGAAAAATAAGAATACCGAAAAAATACAGGGTGCGCCATATAGACAGGACCTAATGAAATGTTGAATAACTCCTCCATTTTTTAGCCCATTTTGGAAAATAAACAAGATTCATTTAGGGTATAGAATGCCATTTATTGACAATTCACTCAGAATACAATATCGATCAAATGACCGCCTTCATTAGAAACACAAAAAGCGGCCCTTTTTTGGGCATTTCGTATTGTATTTCGGTCGGGTATGTCGAGTGCGACTACCGCTGCCCTGCCAATCTATTACTTCACTCGCAGAAGTACTTGTGCACGCTGTTACAGCATGCAAATCTGTATGTACGTACATATGTAAGTATGTATGTCTGCACTGCGCTGCCAAACGTTTGAGCAGGCGAAGTGCACGTATGTATGTATCCAGAGAGAGAGAGAGAGAGAAAGAGAGCAAGTGCTGCTGCAAGCCGGTGCGCTTGCGAAGAAGAGAGAGTGCACAAAGTATGTGTGTATGTATGTATGTCGGCGATTATCGCGACATACAAATGTACATACATATGTATGTAAAAACGGACAAAATTAAATGCAATAAGAAATGCTGGTACACACAGCTTGGATTTGAATTATACAATATATGTTGCACTTTAGTAGCTCTCTTTTTAATAGTTTTCACTTTTCACTCTTAACCACTTGCACTTACAAAAAAATCATACATGCATACATACGTACGCGATTGGCGGAAAAAACAAAAATAATGAGTAAAATCAATAATAGTAAATATCTTGGAGTATAGATATTTACGACAGCAATTGGAAAATATGGAAAAAAGTCGTCCGGAAAATATGAGTGAATTTCCAAATCTTATATTTGGTCACCATACAAAAAAGAATGTAGAACGCCGGACGACCGTGGGGAAAGAGAGAGTAAAGAAAGGAGAAATGATTTAAAACTTATCTGCGATATGCTGGAAAAGCAAACGATGATGAGCGGATCCGGCTCGAAGGACCAGATGTTGTGGTGGCGCAGATAGTTTCCGGATATCCCTTTCCCGAAATTGAATAAAAACACTCGCGTTTTTTTATACATTTTATACATATATTTAAACTTTCGGGTTTTTACAATAAACGCACAAATAATGGGTTATTGGGGGTGACCGCTTGTCAACAAAAGTAGATCGATACTGGAGAGGCAAAATGCCGAGGGCATCAACACGGTTTATAGATTCGATATAATTAATGTACCACGTGATTAAATAAATAATCAAATTTATAAGTGAATGTTTCCACTTTTCTTTTTTTATTATTATTCATCATCATCTGCTACATTTTCGTTATGGGAGTCTGCTTTATTTTAATTGTGATCCTCTGCTTCATCATCTGTTGATGGTAGGATAACCTCATCATCTTCTCTAATTTCATAACCAATGAAATTGTCCTTCACAGGACTCAATGCTATAAATTAACAAAATTGATTGATTTTCTTTTAAAAAAAAGCCAAGTGCTTTATTTAAGAGTTGGATTAGAACTAACTTAACCCTCTAGTGCCCAAATTTTCTTTTCCAAAAAAAAAATTATTTTTGGATTCAGTATGTATCAAAAGTGAATGTTTGTTTAAAAAAAAAAATTATTTTTGCTCGGATCGAGTTTTATATGACTATAACCTTGGACCGCCTAGAGGCGGCTTTGGGAAGCTAGGCCAACAAAAAATTAGGTAATCAATTCTTTTGTTCACATGTTTTATTATAAGATGAGCACCAAAAACAAATAAAATAACAATTAAAACTAAAGTTACTTAAATTCACAAAGCTTCAAATATTTGTGTACAAAAAGTTCGTTTACTTATTTGTGATGAAAATCATAGAAACAGTCTTTTTTCTGGGAAAAGCACAGGTTTATATTACATTTACGGCAGACAATTTGAGTTTCGGAAGTACAACCAGGAAGCTTACAAGTTTTTTTGTCAGCGCGTGATAAAAACATTGGAAAATGCTCGACGGCATCATAACGTACATTATTATTCGGAAGGAAAGTTTTCCTCCCTGTGCATTTATTTTCCTTTCCATCAACTTGTCGAGGGCGCCCGGGTCCTTTTGGCAGATTAGGAGTTTGTAGCATACAAAGCACATATGCGATCTCTGATCGAAAGTTTGGCAATTGGTATTTTGCGTTATTAGCGTCTGGCTGGTTTATTCGGTGGAACAAAATGTAAGCGTTTACCATGGCCAAATCAAGCATATGCGTAAATAGTCGATTTGTATACTTGTTGCTCTTTACGGGAATTTTATATCGACCTATAAGTCCGTCCATTAAGTCGACACCGCCCATGTGGCTGTTGTATTCGTGGATAACATTTGGGCAATTTATGTCAACGTACTTTTTTTCGGAACGAACAAAACGTGAAACCTGACTTTTTGGATTCGTTTCATTCAGGAAAGGCTTTATGCCCGCGTAAGTCGAAGCAAGTCGGACTGCCTTATTGTCCTTCCAAATCGTCAAAGACAGTTCGACTCCTGATACAGATCCACAAAATTCTGTAGAATATCCACGCACTTGTTTTTTGAGGTCGCTGTCAGTTGGCAGCTTACAATTTGGAATGCGATTCGAGCGAATAGTTCCCAAAGAAAATATTCCCCGGGACTTGAGATATACAAGAAGCGGCAACGAAGTATAATAATTGTCAAAGTAGATTATCTGATTTTTGAAATCCGGAACATTTCGAGACAATCGAACAACTACATTTGCTGCCGCACCAAGATCTGGTGAGCCTGTTTGAACAACGTTATCACCTGCTCCACAATATATTTCGAAATTATAGCAAAAGCCAGAAGAATCACACAAATTGAAGAATTTCACTCCCCACTTGTGTGGTTTATCTGGTAAGTATTGTCTAAGAAAGGTCTTCATCTTCGTTGCACACATTTGTTCATCCACAGATAAGCGTTGGCGCATCGGAACTAATTGAAACTTGTCATTGAAATGATTTACGAGCGGCCGTATTTTGTATAAAGGATCGTGGTCGGCAGAATCCTTGGAGGGCAACTTACTGTTATCATTAAAATGCAAATTTCCTCGTATTTTTTCAAAGCGATTTCTTGACATTGTGTTTTGTATTGTTCCAAATGCGTACTCCCCCCAATATGAACGAACATTTGGGTAGCGAAAAACTGACATCAAAAATAGAATGCCAATAAATTGTCGAATTTCTAAATTTGTTGTGGAAAACGAAGTATTGACATCCTTTTGGGTAGCATACAAATTTGTTTGCTGGGTGATATGTTCAATAATATCGTCATTCAAAAAAAATTGAAAACACTTGAATGGCGTATCCAGATTTTTAAGTTCTCCGAGGTCAGGCTCAATAAAGGATATTGCAGATTTATCCATGACTAGGTTCGTTTGGCGCCACAACATCTTTTTGAAAAGCGGTGATTTTGGGTCGATAGTTAAAACAGATCCACATTCAACTATTGTGCTTTCTTTAACATGAGCAGTATTATGCTCAGCAGGCGCTTTACGTTTGCGTTTCTGTGCTTGAGGTGAATTGGACGCAATCGAACTTGAGGGTGACAATAATTTTGCAAAAGGAGTAGGACTTCCGCGTGAAGTTACACAAATCTCTCTAGCCAACAAAGAATCCGACATATGTAGCACTCTTTCAATCGCTTCTTCATCTTCCTCATTGACAGGAAGTGCTGCCTCGCAAACATCATTAGTCAAATCGTCTTCCAACTCTTCTTCTCCATCCGTATCAATATCAAACTCAATAGAATTTAAAAATTTTTCAATCTCCACGTCGGAAAGAGCTGATAGCTTATTCACTTGTCGTCGTTCCATGTCTACAGAAGCAATTATTTGTACTTAAATATGTCATAGATTGTTTCCCTTTCAAACTTACCTCATAAATTTTTTTTCCCGAATTGTCCCAAGACCGCCTCTAGACGGGCTACTTTATAAATGCAATAAAAAGCTAACGAAAACTTATTTTTAGTGTGGGTTGCGTTTTTTGCGTCCTTGAGACTATCAGCAACACGGTACAATTTTTTTTCCAGCAGCAAACTATTTATAATATTTTAAAAAAATATTTACATTATGCACTTCTTACAAAATAATTACTTCGTCCGAGTTGCACAAATTTTCAACTTCAAATGAATACAGCAGCTTGCGCAAGCTCTAGTATGTATACCAAACGCAACCAACTTAATTTTTGGACTTCCCCGAATTAGAAAAAACGCAAAACCGAGTCAAAAGGAATGAAAAGAATAAAATAACGGTACTTTTATCATTACCCGTCTAGAGGCGGTCTTGGGCACTAGAGGGTTAAACAATCTAAATTATTAAAATTTAAAGCTTTGCTGCTGTCGCTGTCGTTGTCGCTGTCGCTGCCGGATGTAGCCGCTGCCGTTGTCGCGCTGAGTGTTGGGTGTCCGAGGCTTGGTCCCACGGTTTGGGCGTTACGCAAGGTGCTGGACATTGCTGATTGTTTCTGCCGACGAGGCGCACGTGCCTATGGTTATGTGCAGGTGCGCCGTTGGTTTGGTCGTTGCTCCGATGGTGTCTTATGCTGAATCGGAGTGCGTGTTGTCTCGGTGCATTGGAGTGCATTAGCACTGGCGATGCATAGCTATGGTTTTGATAATGTGTGGCATTGTGTTATCTCTTGTGTTGTCTCGGTGCATTGGAGTGCATTGACACTGGCAATGCATGGTTATGGGATTTGGTAATGTGTGGCCTTAACTCCTCCACCTTTAAATGCGGACGTCCTCGGCCGCCATTTGAACTTGACTTTGATTTGTTGGTGGACTGTTTACTGGGTTGATGATTACTTTCGCTGCTCTTGATTTTAGAGCTCGAATTGCCAGTATGATTATGGACATCAGCAAGAAGATGTAAATACCAATGTTGGTGATTGTATTTTTCTTTTGGTCTTCCTTCATAAGCTGGATTTTTGCAGTGTTGTTGAAGTTCAGTTCCTTCACCATTTCCAGCGAAAAGACTTGTTCTATCTCGGTCTTGTTGCCAACGATTTGTAGCATGGGTGGTAAGGGATCAACGTGGACGTACTCTCCATTTGTATAAGAGGTTTCTTTTATTGTGATCGATGCATTTTTGGTTTGGACAAGGTGAGATCCATGCAGATGTAGTTGTTCTTTGTTAATGTTGATTGTTCCATCAAAGTCGTTCAATAAGATGATTCCGGGTAGGATTTCTTCGTGTTCCGGAATGTGTTGACTATTTATTCGCAGACAATTGGGTTGTTTCATTTGCAGTAGTGCAGCTTCGCAGGTATTGTTACTTAAGTCTATTAAATTTTCTCGTTTACATATTGACTTATCATTAATTGTTTCGCAAGTTTCTTTGATTCCAAATATTGTTTCATTACATTGAATTATTAGGTCGAACTTTATTTTATTAATTACATTTTCTTTTCTTATTGGTTTTATTAATATTCTTTGACAAAGGTTTTCTTCTATTGTGGGCAGACTGATAATATAAAGAATGTCTTTTCCGTTTGAAGCTACTTTAATTTTTGGGAATTCAAGTAATTCCTCTATATTTATGAACAAATTGTTAGAATTTTTCACTAACTTTTTAATGAATTGAATTTCGATAGTTGATAGTAGAATGGAATTTATTGTATTTGTCTTAGCCCAATTAATAGCATAAATCATTTTTGTAAGTTCTTCTTTAAACATTTTCAATTTATATTTTAGAGTTTTTATTTCGATATTATTGTTTGATTGACTTTCTTTTTTGTTAATTTTAGTATTGCATTTGTGCTTTCTCGGATTTCTTTAATTTTGTCGCTAAAAAGTCTGTTTATTACTACTTGCTTATTATTATTTTCTAATTGTTCATTCATTTAATTTAGGATGATCTCATGATCATGGTGGTCTGGGCTTCCGGCTAACCATTTCCAGGCGGAGCCGAGCATATTTATTGACCTTTGTGTTCTTATGTTATTTGGTCTTAACCTATTTAAATCGTCTCTTATTTGATTTAATTCGAGAGTAATGAATGGGGTGAGGTGATTCGGAAAAGATGAGTTGATGGAGTTTTCAAGTATTTGTAATGCTTCTTCATATTTTTGAATGTTGAAGACATGTATTATTTTGAATGAGCTGCTCTGAATGGCTGCGGGCCCAATTTTGATGGTCGCCACTTGTGAATTGGTGTAATCTAAAATTGTCGCCGCTCCGAGGCATGACGGTAAAAATAACAATCTGTAAATATGAATTAATTTTTTAAATTATTTTTGTGAACTATCTTTCCTGATTTCGTTTTAATGGTAGAGTTACAATTTTCTGCAACTATTTCTTTTTTATATCTCGAGGAAATTTTAGAGCCTAATCTTTTATTGATCTTGACGTAAACTTCTTCTCCTATTTCATATGATTTGGGGGTGGTTTTGCTGGCATTATGGTAATTTAGATCGGCTATTTGTGTACCTTCGATTTTGTTCACGAGTCAGCAACCCTAAAGGAAGCGCAATACTTAGGTGCATCCAGCACAGAAGCATCGTATGCCACACCACACGAGATCCCACTTACTGGCCAACAGATCCAACCAAACTTCCCGACACCCTGGACATGGCCCTCTCCAAAGGATTTGATAGTGCCAAAGTCTTGTGCTCTTCTAACGCGGACCTTTTCTCCGACCATAGCGCAGTGGAACTGCGGTTGAACCTCCCTGCATTGAGAAAGGCTGCACATCCCAGGATGATCTAGAGGAGCACGAGACTGCATGTCAACCCAGTGCGAGATCTTACCACCACAGAGCAAGTGGACAACGCCATCAACACATTCTTCCCCCAGAACCCCAATTTCTCCCAGACTATCAATGAGGGTCCTACACCTCTGGTCTCCAGAGATTGCCTCGCTAGTAGCTGTGAAGAGACGGTTGCGACGAGTCTGGTTCCTATCCAGAAATCCAAGAGACAAAAGGGTATTTAACAGAGCCTCAAAGGATAAGCTCCAAAAGCTCAGGCAGAGCTCGTTCGAGGAGTTCCTGGCCAATGTTGACCCTGGAGACCCACAGCACAACCTTTGGCAGGTCACTCGTCATATAAAACGACCTACCAAGAGAGTTGCTCTAGTCCAGCGTGCTAGTGGCCTGCTGCCGCACAGAGCAAGATCGAGCTGAAGCTTTTGCGGAGCACCTCAGCGAAGCCTTCAAGCCGATAATAAGATGCACCGACCTCATTTTACTAAGGTCTACCACCTAATGTATCTTTATGTTGCACTAATTTAATAATACAACATTAAAACTTCATTATTTTTAACTTTTTTAATCATATTGCCTTCTAAATGATTATATATTCATATATTATTTATATATGACTTATGCCGGCAAGACTCACTTCATATACATAGTCGTATATATATTATTGTGAAATTTTTCTCATATGACATGCCTGCTCGACATCACCACCCCTATATAGGTTTTGTGACACGTTTTCTACAACCAGCTCATTTTACTAAGGTCTACCACCTAATGTATCTTTATGTGGCACTAATTTAATAATACAACAGAAAAACTTCATTATTTTATTATCAATAATTTGTATTAAAGTACAATCGTAAATTGTTTAACATAAATGCATTGATTAAAATTTTTGTCAAAGTTGAAATCATATCTCAGTTCAATAAAAAATTCACCAAGTCCAAAAAAATGTTTTCTCAAGTTCAACTCGAATTCTTATCTCATTATATTAATAAACTGTATAAAATGCTATTAAAAAAGTTTTTCATTCAATTTTCACATGTTGAAATTTTTTGTCAATGTCGAACTCATAAATCGGTAGAACCTCATATCATATGGCTGCAGTTCAATAAAAAATTCACCAAGTCCAAAAAAAAATTTTCTCAAGTTAAATTCAAAATCTTGTCTCATTATATTAATAAACTGTATAAAATGCTATTTGACAAGTTTTTCATTCAATTTTCACATGTTGAAATTTTTTGTCAAAGTTGAACTCTTATCTCATGTCTTAATTTGCGCCACTAATATAATGCCGTCCTTTTGGCTACCAAATAAATATATATAACTAACGCATACTAAATAAATGCATATTTAAAATACACAAGTATATTTTGTACACATTAATATATTATTTATTTATAATATATTCATATATTATATAAATTTTCTTCTTATATGCGTAATTGTATAACATAATTAATAATAATTATGCATACAATTTTGCATATTTATATATATAAACATATATACATTTCCATATATGCATCATACATATAATATTTTTTATATATGCCTTAAACATATATATTTTATCGAATCGTCAAGCAAATGATAAGCTTCAGTGGATCGCAGTATGGTAGCTGCTTAACCACTTACAACACCTTGCCTGTTATAAAAGTCGTTTACAATTGATTCAAGGCTTTGTCATTGTATTAAATAATGTTTTAATATATAACTAGCGCGGCACCAGGTGATCGAAGATCCTCCCAATTTACTATGTTATATGTAACATTGGCATCACATTCATCGTCGTCTATTAAATGAATAATAAACTTTTGATGGTTTAGAAGCCATACAATGCAAATTGCCCCTTATTTATCATTGCAGTCCAGCACGGATACGACCTTAGAGGCGTTCAGGCATAATCCAACGGACGTAGCGTCATACCACTGCTCGCTCGAACAAGTATTGTGCCATTGGTCCGTACCTGCGGTTCCTCTCATACTACACAGGAATGCTGACGCAACAACGTTTTGTCATTAGTAGGGTAAAACTAACCTGTCTCACGACGGTCTAAACCCAGCTCACGTTCCCTTGCATGGGTGAACAATCCAACGCTTGGTGAATTTTGCTTCACAATGATAGGAAGAGCCGACTTCAAAGGATCAAAAAGAGACGTCGCTATGAACGCTTGGCCACCACAAGCCAGTTATCCCTATGGTAACTTTTCTGACACCTCTTGTTAAAAACTCTTTAAACCAAAAGGATCGATAGGCCGAGCTTTTGCTGTCCCTGTGTGTACTGAACACCGAGATCAAGTCAGCATTTGCCCTTTTGCTCTATGTGTGGTTTCTGTCCGCACTGAGCTGGCCTTGGGACACCTCCGTTATTATTTGAGAGATGTACCGCCCCAGTCAAACTCCCTACCTGGCAATGTTCTTGAATTGGGTCATACCTGAGTAATTGGAGTTATACCAAATTTTTAATTTAAGAATACATAAATGCACTCTCTCATTAATGAATTTGTTTGCGATTATATAACAAACTCGTGATACTTTGATCAAGAAGCTTTGCATCAAAAACCCAATACCATAAGATATAATAAATATATCCGTATAATGGCTAGGAAATGATACACGTTTCATTTAATCAAGTAAGTAAGGAAACAATAAGAGTAGTGGTATTTCATTGTCGATACTAACCGAAATTTAATATCTCCCACTTATTCTACTCCTCTTATGTCTCCTTACACTGCCAGATTAGAGTCAAGGTCAAAAGGGTCATCTTTCTCCGCTAATTATTCCAAGCCCGTTCCCTTGGCTGTGGTTTCGCTAGATAGTAGATAGGGACATGGAATTAGTAGATTAACGTGAGCACCTGCCATGTTGGCTCTATCTCACGGTGCCCAGCCCAGAGGATTCAATTTAAGCGTCGACCAGCGCCCCCGCGAAGCAGTTCACAGGTACACATTGAAGAGCCAACTGTTTGGATAAGCTCAACCTCCTGTATGGGGAGCGAGGCCCATATAAAACCTCTTCCGATCTATGGTATCACGGCAACCGGTTGTATTACGCAACTCCACGTCGAGCACTCCACTCTATCCGCATTTGGATGGTAAACCACAGCCACCACGATACTCCCCGAAGGGCCGAAACCAAATACCAGGACGGAAATAAGTCCGCGGGCACCTGGTTCCCGTGGTACCGGAAAAACCTCCGGTCAGGTTTCGTACTACCAAGGTACTACCAATTTTAACTCCAAACAGTTACGGGTTGGTGGCCCAGGTGGAAACATCAAGCATACAACATACATACGCTCCGATTCATTGCAACCCCACATTCATACATCCCGATTCACGCCTGCCTACCTAGCATTCCCATTCCTCTCACCTATACACATGCACGCATACACTATTCACACAATCATTCATTCCTGCCTCCAGGAACGCTCATCCGCCGTCTCGCAAATACAATGCGGGCAAACTCATTCAATTTACCTACACTAGTACTAGTGGAGAGTGATTGACCTACGTCAAACCCACCACCAGTCTGCCTAATCCCTAGCTCATCCATCACACGTATATCGCTATACAGTGGATATTCACACAACACATGCATGGCAGTCTTCGCTGCCAAACCGCAGCGGATTAAATCTGAAGGTGCTAAGCGGAACTTGCTTTACCGCCTCACATATAAACAGCCCATATTGGGCCCAATTCACACCACAAGTGCTCCACAAATTACCCCCAACACTTTCATTCGTTGTGGGAGTATATGCAAACTTCATCTCGATTGGATTGTGATCACTTGTACCTACCCCACCTAAAACACTCCTCTCAAAATGAAACACACGCATCGCTGCTTCATTCACAAGGGTGACGTCAATGTCACTTTTCCCGTTCGGACCATCAAAGGTATACCACACGCTGGGTTGATTAACGACCCGAACATCTTGGGACACGGCCCACTCGGCTAGCGTTTCACCCCGACTGTGGTTCTGATACCCAGACGAGTGTCTCGGCATCTTACTGAACCATACGGGGGACGACACATTCGCATCAATACCAAGGATGATCGGATCGCTACTCGCCAGTAGTAGTACCTCATCCATGTACGCGATATACGGCTCGAGGGGTTCCCCGAACGCGCAATACACACTCACAACTAAAACCCTGCCAAAATTGCCATTAAGGCACACACACACCCCCCAGTCGGTAGAACACATCAGAGTGCATTCAATACCAACATCATTCACCACCACCGCAGCCTTGGACCTGCTGTCAGTGAACACGCGCATGTGCGCGGGTATGCCACGTACGCAACCATCAGTTGCATACGGCTCCTGCAGCAGGGCCACTACACTGTCTCTCTCACACATCATATGGCCCACATCGCACATAACTGCATATGACCGCTGGCAGTTCAACTGAAGGACTTTGCTAGCCATATTAATGTCTAGCACAATCGCACTATATATCGGGCTTGCCAGAGACATCATAAGATGATCCGAAGGCTGCTCTTTAAATGCGCAATTCCGGCAGCTTAGTGCATTGGTGCACTTAGCCACCCGATGGCCCACAGCGCCGACAGACATCGTGCTTGGCCCTGCAGTCCGCTACCTTATGGTCAAAGCCCAGGCAACGGAAGCAGCTCAGAACCGGGTCGAAGTTCCTCAAGCGGAAAGAAAACCACTTGATATAGCAGCGGCCAACATCGAGCAGAGTTTGCATGGCCATGCCATCGCCCTCTAACACAACATTGACCGATGCTGACCCACTAGTCATAGGCCATGGCTTGCTCACCATACGGATGCCCTTCTTGAAGGCCTCAAGAGACATACTGTCCTTGAGGTTCATCTCGTAAAGATCACTCATGAACTCGTCAGGAGTAATCTGCGAGTGAACGTCCGTCACCACAATTTTAGGCCCCAGTTTAACATTCACACTCACTTTCGCGTTTCCTGCGATCACTTTCCGCTCTGCAAAGGATGGAGTGCGAATAATAGCACCACCATCCCGAAGAGGACGAACCTTGTGCACCCGTACACCCAGGGTTGGCCCTACCTCCTTCACCACCTGATCAACCACTTCTTTTGAGGTCTTCGCAGTCTTGCTGCGGACCACGAGGGACCATGTCTCTACTGGCTTGGGTTTCGGAGTCTCCGGGGTAGACGGCGTTGCCGACTTTGGACCGCCTTTTGGCAACTGGTGCACGCAGCGGAGCACCCCCCACTAACCGGCGCTGGCGCTCGGAAAGGGTCATTAGAGTGGCCGCTACTCGAATGAGTGCGAGCCTCCTCCAACCGTCCTCGGAGACGCTCATTTTCCGCCATCTGCGAAAACAGCAGCGTCTCCATTTCCGCTAGGTAGTCAACTACACTAACCAGCGCATTGCCTTGCATTCCGCAATCAGCAAATACGAGCGTGAGCACGTCCTTGCTGATCGCCTTCATTTTGTCTACTGGGCTTCCCTTGCGCATCTTTGGTCCTGGCTTGCTCAATGGAGCAACCAACGCCTCTGCTGCCTTTTCAGCCGCCCTAAACTCTTCAAGCATACTCCCCAATGAGCACATCGGGGTCGAATCTGCCGACACCAGATTCTCCTCAGCCACACTAAGCACGTTAGTAGCGGCGCTGACACCACCACTAGCGGCTCCCAGACAGATCCCCCCTTCCGCTTAACCTTCCCGTCAGCCACCGAAGGGAGGTCGTCCATCGACGCACCACTCCCCCAGCTCCAACGGCCGGCTTGCACGCTGGCATCCAAGACTTTTGTGCAAGTCTTAAAAACACACAACTGTACTCAGAAAGTAGGTCACACGAAATTAATCTGCTTTAAGAGCGCTTAAAACAAGCACACGCACGCACACACTCGCAACGACGCGCGACGATTTTCCCACGCTACTTACACGCACACAGCGAACGAGAAGCACAAAGCGCACACGCGAAAATTTACCGCTACTCGAAAGACAACAAATAACTGTTATCGCAAAAACACTACGAAATGCAGGCACCCCTCAGCACGTCTGTTCAGCTCAACAGTTGAAACCAGACTGAGTAGATAGGGACAGTAGGAATCTCGTTAATCCATTCATGCGCGTCACTAATTAGATGACGAGGCATTTGGCTATTTTTTTTTTGTTTTTCCGCAGTTTTCCCTTAAGAAGGTCATAGTTACTCCCGCCGTTGACCCGTGCTTACTTGAATTTCTTCACTTTGACATTCAGAGCACTGGGCAGAAATCACATTGTGTCAACACCCGCTAGGTCCATCACAATGCCTTGTTTTAATTAGACAGTCGGATTCCCCAAGTCCGTGCCAGTTCTGAATTGATTGTTAATTGATAATCGTTATAATTTAAAAGAACTAACTAGTTGCCCAACTAGTATTCTTAAAAATTTTACCAAGAAAGTTCCACAATTGGCTGCGTAACAAAACTATACGGGGAACAAGAAACTACCATAAATGATAGAAACTCTATTTACCCAGAACGAGCACATAAACCATGTTATTGCTTCTTTATGGTCGTTCCAGTTGCCAGGATGACCACGAGGCCTATATTTAATAACAAACGGATACTCAACAGGTTACGGAATTGGAACCGTATTCCCTTTCGTTCAAAATTATTCAAGTTTTTTAATTATGACAAAATATAAATTTTAGTTACTTTTGTTTACTTGAAAATTTTCGGCTTTCGCCTTGAACTTAGGACCGACTAACTCGTGATTAACCACTGTGCACACGAAACCCTTCTCCACTTCAGTCCTCCAAGGTCTCATTTGATTATTTGCTACTACCACCAAGATCTGTACCAATGACGGCTCCATGCAGGCTTACGCCAAACACTTCTAAGCACACCATTGTACCTTCCTACTCACTAAAGTTACAAAATTTATATTACAAGTAATATAAATCATCTACTTTAGCGGTAATGTATAGGTATACAACTTAAGCGCCATCCATTTTAAGGGCTATTTGCTTCGGCAGGTGAGTTGTTACACACTCCTTAGCGGATTTCGACTTCCATGATCACCGTCCTGCTGTTTTAAGCAACCAACGCCTTTCATGGTTTCTGAATGAGTTGTTAATTTGGGCACCACAACATTCCGTTTGGTTCATCCCACAGCGCCAGTTCTGCTTACCAAAAGTGGCCCACTGGGCACATTATATCATAACCTTAAACTTCATATCAAGAAAGTTAAGGTTCTTACCCATTTAAAGTTTGAATAAGTAAGATCGTTTCGACCCTAAGGCCTCTAATCATTCTCTTTACCAGATAAGATTATTTTATACAACAGTTAAATGCACCAGCTATCCTGAGGGAAACTTCGGAAGGAACCAGCTACTAGATGGTTCGATTGGTCTTTCGCCCCTATACTCAATTCTGACAATCGATTTGCACGTCAGAACTGTTTCGGTCTTCCATCAGGGTTTCCCCTGACTTCAAGTATCACCATCTTTCGGGTCACAGCATATAGCAAGGTACGCATAAAGCATATATAATATAATATTATTATACATAACTATATAGAACACCCCGGGATTGCGTTAATTAACTATAAATAGTTAAAAAACTAATCCCAATAATAGTCAAGTTAATTACGCTATTAGGTTTATATCCCAATAACTTGCACATATGTTAGACTCCTTGGTCCGTGTTTCAAGACGGGTCCCGAAGGTATCCTGAATCTTTCGCATTGTTAATCATACACGTGCTTATAATAAACATAAAAATCAATGATAATCATGCCATTATATAATTCCGAAAAATTAACGCACTGTACTCATATAATCTATCAGCACTTTATCTATTTTTGCAATTTATTTTATGTTAATTTTAATAAACTCTTATCAAAATTGTTTGATAAATTCCATACATGCTAATAAATTACAATGTCCTTATATGGTTTTCCATATGCACCAGAAATCGTCAAGGGTGGCAAATTTCGACACTCAACTCACACCCATAAATTTTTGAGTGCCGGTGCTACTTAGCACTCGCAAACCGAGTGAGAGATACACACTTATTCAAAATCATGCGAGTGCTGCGAGTATGAGTCATTGTCATACTCGGGCCTTTCTTGCACTTGCCTATTCGGCACCCGATCATTTTAGGCACTCGGCTTGTACACACTTGTGTCTTGCCGGTGGTTGTTCTTCGTGCAACCGATCATTTTAGACACTCATGACGAAATGGCTTGAGTCTTATGAGTGTCCGTTTAAATTCTGCTCAGACACTCGAGTGTTTGATCAGACACTCGAGTGTCTGAGCAAATACTCGGGTGTTTTTCCCCCACCCCTATTGATGCTTGTGTGTCGCGGCTCGCGGGTAGATTTTATGACTTTTGACTTCTTTGAATGATTTTTGGTGTTTTTTTACTTTGACAAATGGTCAAATAAAATATCAGGTGGTTTTTCCTGAAATTTATGCAAATTGCACAAATTTGCAAAATACCCTTTTGTAATTATATAGGCATTTACAATAGTGTTATAAACAGGTAATGAAATTTCTGATTTTCCGGTTATTGATGAATATAAAAAACCCAAGAACTCATAAAACAGGTAAAATTTCACTTTATAAAACCAGGATTTTCCAAAACTGATTAGTTGTATTTTTACTTGTTTTGTTTCTTATCAATATATAAAAATTCTTTAAAATTAAAATTTGATTTTTATTAATTATATAAGACATCAAATAAATACACTACACAAAGCCAAAAATAGTTTTCGAATTTAAATTTTCGAGAAATAAAATGAGTGCAAGAACAGCGCATCAGCAATAGCAAGAACAATACAAAAAGCCGACGGCAGTTCTTGCATCTCAACAAACATACATACAAACATACAAATGTATGTAGTACATACTATGTACATACATACAATCGTGCCGGTCCACTCATAATTTTTACCAAGTGTATCGGATACACTTACCCATAACCACCGGCACCGGCTTTACCCGAGTGCATAGAATCACCGATCGCAAATTGACGAATATGCCTCGGCACTTGCACAATAAGTGTCGGGCGTTTCTTGATACTTATACTCATGAGTATAAGCCTTTCGATACACTTATGCTCATGAGAATAAGCCTCATGAGTATGTGTATTTTTGGCTACTCACACTTATGAGTGCAAGTATATCGAAAAGGCACATGAGTAACCGGTGCACCGGTTGAGTGTGTGTAGCCGTGCCGTTCTCTGATATGCACACTATCGTTATAATATTGATTACAATTCTAATGATGAATTTTCCATAACGGATATTCAGGTTCATCGGGCTTAACCTCTAAGCAGTTTCACGTACTATTTAACTCTCTATTCAGAGTTCTTTTCAAATTTCCCTCACGGTACTTGTTTACTATCGGTCTCATGGTTATATTTAGTTTTAGATGGAGTTTACCACCCACTTAGTGCTGCACTATCAAGCAACACGACTCTTTGGAAACATCATCTAATAATCATTAACGTTATACGGGCCTGGCACCCTCTATGGGTAAATATCCTCATTTAAGAAGGACTTAAATCGTTAATTTCTCATACTAGAATATTGACGTTCCATACACTGCATCTCACATTTTCCATATAGAAAAAGTGACTTAGTGCTGAGCTGATTTCTTTTCGCTCGCCGATACTAAGAAAATCGTTGTTAGTTTCTTTTCCTCCCCTAATTAATATGCTTAATATGCTTAAATTCAGGTGGTAGTCCCATATGAGTTGAGGTTGTTTAATTACACTTATAGACAATTCTCTGCCTATTTTGAAATATACTATCTTTTTTTTGAAGGTCCATAATATTCAAAAAATTATTCTCTATACCATATTCGTTAATAAGAGGCAATTCTAGTTTATAAAATAATATATTTTATGCTAGACATTCCTCAGTATTATTTGAAATGAATAAAGAACATATAATTCTTCAAATTTCTCATGCAACAGAGTTTTAGTATATTCATTTATTAATTCATATTATGAATATCTTAAGCGACAACTTTTTAGATTCACACTTATATTATCCAACAATATACAATGTGCTTAAAATTCCGAAAAATTTTAAACAGCTTATTTAGCATAGTCTTACAACCCTCAACCATATGTAGTTCAAGCAGCACTAAAAAATTAATTAAAGTACATAACAGCATAGACTGCGATATGCGTTCAAAATGTCGATGTTCATGTGTCCTGCAGTTCACACGATGACGCACAGTTTGCTGCGTTCTTCATCGACCCAAGAGCCGAGTGATCCACCGCTCAGAGTGATACAATTTTTTTTTTATTTCATTACGTCAATAATATTTTTATTGAAAGAAATTAAAAATTCACCATTTTACTGGCATATATCAATTCCTTCAATAAAATTTTTTTCATACCTAAATAAATGTTGCGAAATGTCTTAGTTTTACATAATCGATAATAATAAGATATATGACAAGTATATTTTAGCTAAATTTCTTTATTATGATCAACATATGTAAAGCGTTAACCTGCAAACAGGTACAACATTGTTTTTCTTTAGGTGTTGCGAAGAAATGTATGCGCACAATACATTTTGCAATGCATGTACATATATTATGGTACATATACACGCAGTTTTTTATTTTATCCAAAACACATAAAACACTCTTAATACAGTATATAATAATAATAATACATAACAAACGGTTTTTAGCTAATTTAAATTATTATATGTTGCATAATTGTATCTCATATGATTGAATAAAATATTTATATTTATTAGTTACTTAATTAATTAAATATTGCAATTCCCTAAAAGAGAAAAACAAATTTAATTTATTAACGGTTAGATGCATTAAAACAATAATGATCCTTCCGCAGGTTCACCTACGGAAACCTTGTTACGACTCTTACTTCCTCTAAATAATCAAGTTCGGTCAACTTTTGCGAAACAACCGCAGCACACAAGGGGTCACAGTGATCACGTCCGAAGACCTCACTAAATAATTCAATCGGTAGTAGCGACGGGCGGTGTGCACAAAGGGCTGGGACGTAATCAATGCGAGTTAATGACTCACATTTACTGGGAATTCCAAGTTCATGTCAACAGTTTCAGTTCACAATCCCAAGCATGAAAGTGGTTCAGCGGTTTACCCGGACCTCTCGGTCTAGGAAATACACGTTGATACTTTCATTGTAGCGCGCGTGCAGCCCAGGACATCTAAGGGCATCACAGACCTGTTATTGCTCAATCTCATTATTGCTAGACGCAATTTGTCCATTTAAGAAGCTAGTGTCCTTATAATGGGACAAACCAACAGGTACGGCTCCACTTCTATAAACACATTCAAACACAATAAACATTTTACTGCCAACATGAATGAAGGCTATATAAGCTTCAACACCATAATCCTGAAGATATCTATTTAATATATTTGAGTCTCGTTCGTTATCGGAATTAACCAGACAAATCACTCCACGAACTAAGAACGGCCATGCACCACCACCCATAGATTCGAGAAAGAGCTATCAATCTGTCTTACACACTTATGTTCGGACCTGGTAAGTTTTCCCGTGTTGAGTCAAATTAAGCCGCAGGCTCCACTCCTGGTGGTGCCCTTCCATCAATTCTTTTAAGTTTCAGCTTTGCAACCATACTTCCCCCGGAGCCCAAAAGCTTTGGTTTCCCGGGAAGCGACTGAGAGAGCCATAAAAGTAGCTACACCCAATTGCTAGCTGGCATCGTTTATGGTTAGAACTAGGACGGTATCTGATCGCCTTCGAACCTCCAATTTTCGTTCTTGATTAATGAAAACATCTTTGGCAAATGCTTTCGCTTAAGTTAGTCTTACGACGGTCCAAGAATTTCACCTCTCGCGTCGTAATACTAATGCCCCCAAACTGCTTCTATTAATCATTACCTCTTGATCTGAAAACCAATGAAAGCAGAACAGAGGTCTTATTTCATTATCCCATGCACAGAATATTCAGGCATTTGAAGCCTGCTTTAAGCACTCTGTTCAAAGTAATTGTACCGGCCCACAATAACACTCGAGGAAGAGCACTAATGCAGGTTTTAAATAGGAGGAACATATAAAAAATACAAGTACCTAATTATATATAAGAACTCCACCGGTAATAGCATAAAGGTATAGTACTAACTACAATTGTAAGTTGCACTACCCGTATGAAGCTCAAGTTCAACTACTTTAACCGCAACACTTTAATATACGATATTGGAGCTGGAATTACCGCGGCTGCTGGCACCTAGACTTGCCCTCCAATAGGTCCTTGTTAAAGGATCTGAAGTGTACTAATTCCAATTACAGGGCCTCGGATATGAGTCCTGTATTGTTATTTTTCGTCACTACCTCCCCGTGCTGGGAGTAGGTAATTTACGCGCCTGCTGCCTTCCTTAGATGTGGTAGCCGTTTCTCAGGCTCCCTCTTCGGAATCAAACCCTGATTCCCCGTTACCCGTTGCAACCATGGTAGTCCTAGATACTACCATCAAAAGTTGATAGGGCAGACATTTGAAAGATCTGTCGTCGGTACGAGACCATACGATCTGCATGTTATCTAGAGTTCAACCAGTGTAACGATCTTGCGATCGCTTGGTTTTAGCCTAATAAAAGCACACGTTCCAGAAGGTCCGTGTTTCAATTGCATGTATTAGCTCTAGAATTACCACAGTTATCCAAGCAACTGTTAACGATCTAAGGAACCATAACTGATATAATGAGCCTTTTCGGTTTCACTATTCATTCGTGTGTACTTAGACATGCATGGCTTAATCTTTGAGACAAGCATATAACTACTGGCAGGATCAACCAGAATAATGTTCATTTCATTATGTAAATATATTTAAAATATAATTACATAAATCTTCAAATATGTAAAATACATGACAACTCACAAATATTTTTGAATAATAAACGATAATATTCAATAATTGTATATATATATGTTATACTTGACATGTACTATACGAATGTGGCCACAATTAGATAGCATTCACGTTCGCTAGTTATAATTCACAATTGTTTATATAAATATATATACTTATATATAAAATATATATGCATATAATCGTTCAAAAATATCATTTTATTTCAACTTACTAAATATATTATATCACACATGCATATTTATAATTTAAATTCAATTAATTGAATAAAAAATTATTTTATTTTTATGACAAATTGATAATTTTATCTAATTTTGCATTTACAATATTATATTAGTAAAAACCGTCCACAATAAATAATTTTTATAGTGTCTTAGAGGATTTTTCAATTATTCACAAAATATTAATTCTTTAAAGAAACATCGTCTTCTTTTGAAAAAGACATTTAATACATTATATGCTTATATAATATTAATAATTATATAAACATATAATTTTCTATATTTTTTTTATTTGGACGTTGACGTACTAACGGCAGTACCATCAAGTGGCCCAGCGATTCCAAGCACGGGCATGAACAGCATGCATTACACGAAAACCGCGAATAAATATTAAAGACGCTGGACAGCTAATTAAATTAGATTAAAAATATGATTAGAATATATGTATAATAAGATAAATAACAATTAAATACTCGATAAATAAGCTAATAATAAGGTTTTAAGCAAAGGAATAGATTTACTAGAGCAAACTACGTTATTGAGATTATTATAGTTCACACACAGAATACGGAAGGGATTATTGCAAGCAAAGTTAGTAGATCTACGTGAAATGAGAAGTGGAGGAAAATTCCTAGTGATCCTGACAGGAACTGCAAAACTAATTTGACTTAACAGCTCCACAGAGTCTATTTCACCATTAATTAGTCTCTGTATGAAAACAGCACCTTGCATAGTTCTACGGTCAGAAAGAGAAAGAAGGTTTAGTAATAAAAGTCTACTTCGATACGGTGGTAATCTAATATTAGGATTCCAATTTAAACTACGAAGAGCAAATAATAAGAATTGTTTCTGCACCAATTCAATCCTATCTTGATTATCCCTATACTGGGGATTCCAGACAAGAGATCCGTACTCAAGTATAGGACGAACCAGTGAGACGAACAACGTTTTAGTGATGTAGGGATCATTGAACTCTTTCGACCAGCGTTGTATAAATCCCAGAACACCCATGGCCCTATTTACAGCAGACAGAATATGTTTATTGAATTTTAGTTTTGCATCAAGCAGAACCTCTAAGTCATTCACACCTTCAATTCGCTCAAGAGGAGTATCATATAACATATAGTTATTTAACTGGGAAGAACCCCTACAAAAGGTCATAAACTTACACTTATGTTATTGCAGTTGAGATGTAACATATTTACTCTGCACCAAGATTCTAGACGATTAAGGTCATATTGTAACAGTGAGCTCGCAAGACTATCATTAAATGTCAGGCAAAGCTTAACGTCATCGGCGTACATAGGTACACGGGAATGCTCAATAACAGAAGGAAGATCATTTATGAACAAAGTTAACAAGAGAGGACCCAAATGACTGCCCTGGGGCACACCAGAAGTGACTTGGACACATTTAGATTCAAAATCATTATAATAAACATTCTGAATTCTGTTGGAAAGGTATGAGGATATCCACTCAATTAGTCTATGAGGAAACCCTAATGCATTAAGCTTATACAGTAAGAGGTGATGATTAACAGAGTCAAAAGCCTTACTAAAATCGCTGTAAATGAAATCCGTTTGCATTTTATTCTCGAATCCTTGAATTACAATAGAAGAGAACTCCAATAAGTTCGTAGAAGTGGATCTAGACTTCACAAACCCATGTTGGTAAGGTGAAATTATAGATTTACACAGATGTTGCAGTTGAGAAGTTATAATTTTTTCAAATGCTTTCGGAATCGCAGACAATTTAGATATACCGCGATAATTTTGAACTTTAGATTTACTCCCTTTTTTAGGATAGGTATAATGTATGATTTTTTCCAGATTTTAGGAAAAGAACATGAGTTAACGGATAATTCAAACAATTTAAAAAGCGGTTTACAGATACTACCAGCACAATACCTTAGCACACAACTAGGTACTCCATCCGGACCCGCCGTAAAAACAGGTTTTATAGCCAATAGTTCCGTTAAAATAGAGCTTTCAGTAATTAAAGGACCAAAAATACAATTAGATGAATTTAACTAATAAGGATAAGAAAAGGAATTTTGAGAACTTGGGACAGAATATGTCGTTTGGAAAAAGTCCGCAAATAAATCGGCAACATCATGACCATTAGATACCGTCATATTCTCCAAAGACATAAATGCTGGTGATGACGCGGATCTACGCTTCGAGTTAACGACTTGGAACATCCACTGGGACAGAAAGCTCGATTGGGGTAATCGACAGACGCGTATTGGCCTTTTTACGCTTCGGAGACTCGGTCAAGAGCTTCATACTCTTAAACCCAGAATCCAAGGCAGAAAAGCTATCGGAGAGGTTTTTAAAGCCCGCCAATATATCTTTAAAACCAGTTCGCGTCTGCCGTATAAACCCAGCAATATCGCGTTCAGAGTCCCTACAGTGTTCACAAGTCCATCTCAATCCTGACTTGACCGAAATCAAATCCACAATACGGCCATTAAAGCCAGCACATTTTTCATGTGCAACGTTGTCGCATAACCAGCAACAAACAAAACCCATTTTGGCACCAACTGGCACCCAGCATTTCTTGTTATAACAGACTAACATATTGCTAAAACAAAGATTATTAAACCAATTAAAAAATTTAAAAGAAGAAAAGAAATAAATCAAAATAGATAAATTAATTGCAAACTAATATGATCTGTACTTACGAAGAGCACAAAACACAGAGAGTATGCACAGTTCGAGCGAGACGCACGATAGAACGATAGGCAACTACAACACCAAGAGAGGGAGAGTTATTATTCTAAAGAGCGTTGAGAGCACAAAGCACAAGCTTTGAGAGTAAAGCGCGGGTCGAGCGAGACGCAAGATAGACGATAGCCAACAACAACACCAAGAGAGGGTGAGTTAACTATTGTAACAGCGTTGAGCGCAAAGAATAGCAAGTGAAAAAAGAAGAGCGCGAAAGTAAACAAAAATACAAAATCAAACTGCAGCGGCAATGAAAACAGAATTGTTTTGCTAACAAAGCAAAGCAATGTTTGACCACACAATTTGTTGTTATATTTTCAGAAAAATGATAATAATATAATAAATACAAGAAAGCACACATCGATTTAACGATCTGTAGTTAAACACAAGTGAGAGAGTAAAATTAATGTTAAATTAATTGTAAATAAATATGAAATTCAATGAAAAATCACAAAGTTTAAGAGGGAAGAAAAAAAACACGTCCGACTGCGACTGCGAGAGCGAGCGAATTGATATCGGATGAGACCATGTATAGGTTTTGAACTGAACAGACGTGTGTGCTCCGTGTGAGAACCATAAAATCCTGCAAAAACACTACCGACAGAGACGGAATTTAGAGTTTCCTGCGTGGGAGCATAAATGCAACAAAGTGCGAATATTTCAGTGACAGTGACACTCTTAATATTGTGAAAAATCGAGTTTTTCCAAGTGCAAAAATAACCACGTGTGTGGAAAATTTGCAAGCTTTTGAAGCTATCGAGCTTTTAAAGCTTGATCACAGCTGTTCGAACTTTACCCAAGTCATGAGCCGCTGCGTGAAAAAGTTCCAAGCTTATAAAACTTTAAAGCTAAAAGCTCTGTGCTGTTTAGCAAAGTCGCAAACATCACCCAAGACACGAACCATCGAAATAGCAAAAACATCAACGCTATCCAAGTCACAAACCATCGATATAGCAAGGACACAAACGCCACCCAAATCGCGAAACATTGAAAGCATAATCGGAGTTCTGAACCTTCAAAAGATTACTAAAGACAAGAACCTCTTCAAACATTGGAAAGCTTGGCGCGAATCTCGAACTCGTTCAAAATTCGAATTCGCATCAGTTTTTCACCATGAACTGGCAAGCCCCCGTTCCCCCAAAACCAAGCCACCTAAAAAGAAGGCCAACATTAAATATAAAAATACTGACTCCAGCGACTCCGAGCCTGGAGAAATAAAGCGCAAGAATGCCAAAAAAAAGCCGTTAAGGAGGACAAGGTCAGCACCAGCGAGGCAGCCAAAGCTGCATTAATGGCCAGACTTAAAAATAACTCATTCGAAATCCTATCTGAGGACGATGATGAAACGGATTCTAGTGATGATTACGAAGAGACACCAGCTTCTCCTAAGACATTAAAAAAGGATGACCAAGAGGAAAAAGCACCCAAGGAGATCAAGCCACCGCCAATCTTCATCCCTGATGTAACCAGCATCAAGGACCTATCTAAAGCCATATCTGGCGCCTTAGGCAAAGAGGTAGAGGTCACATACAAAGCCAGCCAGAATAACTCCATTCGAAAAATGGAAAAATAGCCGGGTGGTCATCAAAGGCCTCCACCACTCGACCGATTTGGAAGACATCAAAGAGGGACTCGGCCGCCACGGGCACAAGGTCAGGGATCCGACTAAAAGGGGTACAAAGAAGCCTCTAAACATCTTCTTCATAAGTCTGGAGCCGGCCAAAAACAACAAGGAGGTGTACCAGATCAAACGGCTATGCAGCACCATGGTCACGGTTGAACCGCCGATCAAATTCAACGATGTCCCCCAATGCTGCCGCTGCCAGGCCTTTGGGCATACCCAAAGATACTGCCACCTCGAGCATCGTTGCGTCAAGTGTGGAGACGAGCACTCCACTGCTGAATGCAAAAAGAACGTCAGTGAACCGGCCTTCTGTCTTAACTGCGAAGGCCCACATGCGGCCTCATACAAAGGCTGTCCAGCTTACAAGAGAGCGAAGAGTGTTTTTGCCTCCAGGCAGGCAACCTCACGTAACCAGCCGCCCCACTTCAGCAAGATCGACCCCAACGCAAGCAGGATCGACCCAAATGTTAGCTACGCCAATACAGCAAGAAACGCTGCCCCACAAGATAACATCCTAAATCCCAACGCCAACTTAATCCCACCAAGCAATTCACTGGACGCGGCAATGGCCAGAATGGAGGCCATGTTTGAGCGCATGATGGAAAAGGTCATGAGTCAAATGACCCAAATGATTGCTACCGTTTGCAAATCATTATGCAAACGGGATTAAACATCACGATCTGGAGCGCTAACGGCCTGATTAAAAGCCGGCCAGAGGTGGAACACTTTATCCACACACACAACACAGACATACTCCTCATCTCCGAAACTCACTTCTCCAATAGATCATACCTCCGACTTCACGGGTATGATGTCATCCACGCTGACCACCCCAGCGGCAGAGCTCATGGCGGAGCGGCAATAATTATTAAAGCGGGCATAAAGTACAACGAGCTGAGTACCTTAGAGGAAGACTGAGTACAATGTGCCAAAGTCAATCTGCCCAGTCCACTTGGCGACCTTACAGTCGCCGCGACATTTTGATCTGCTGCTGAGTAGTCTGGGAAACAGCTTTCTAATTGGGGGCGATTTCAACGCGAGGCACCGATGGTGGGGATGCCGAGTCAGCAACCCTAAAGGAAGCGCACTACTTAGGTGCATCCAGCACAGAAGCATCGTATGCCACACCACAGGAGAGCCCACTTACTGGCCAACAGATCCGACCAAACTTCCCGACACCCTGGACATGGCCCTCTCCAAAGGATTTGATAGTGCCAAAGTCTTGTGCTCTTCTAACGCGGACCTTTTCTCCGACCATAGCGCAGTGGAACTGCGGTTGAACCTCCCTGAATTGAGAAAGGCTGCACATCCCAGGATGATCAAGAGGAGCACGAGACTGCAAGCCTACAAAGCCTGGCTAACGGAAAATGTCAACCCAGTGCGAGATCTTACCACCACAGAGCAAGTGGACAACGCCATCAACACATGCTTCCCCCATAACCCCAATTTCTCCCAGACTACCAACGAGGGTCCTACACCTCTGGTCTCCAGAGATTGCCTCGCTAGTAGCTGAGAAGAGACGGTTGCGACGAGTCTGGTTCCTATCCAGAAATCCAAGAGACAAAAGGGTATTTAACAGAGCCACAAAGCAGCTTAAGGATAAGCTCCTAAAGCTCAGGCAGAGCTCGTTCGAGGAGTTCCTGGCCAATGTTGACCCTGGAGACCCACAGCACAACCTTTGGCAGGTCACTCGTCATATAAAACGACCTACCAAGAGAGTTGCTCTAGTCCAGCGTGCTAGTGGCCTGCTGCCGCACAGAGCAAGATCGAGCTGAAGCTTTTGCGGAGCACCTCAGCGAAGCCTTCAAGCCGATAATAAGATGCACCGACCTCATTTTACTAAGGTCTACCACCTAATGTATATTTATGTTGCACTAATTTAATAATACAACATTAAAACTTCATTATTTTTAACTTTTTTAATCATATTGCCTCCTAAATGATTATATTCATATATTATTTATATATGACTTATGCCGGCAAGACTCACTTCATATACATAGTCGTATATATATTATTGTGAAATTTTTCTCATATGACATGCCTGCTCGACATCACCACCCCTATATAGGTTTTGTGACACGTTTTCTACAACCAGCTCATTTTACTAAGGTCTACCACCTAATGTATCTTTATGTGGCACTAATTTAATAATACAACAGAAAAACTTCATTATTTTATTATCAATAATTTGTATTAAAGTACAATCGTAAATTGTTTAACATAAATGCATTGATTAAAATTTTTGTCAAAGTTGAAATCATATCTCAGTTGTCAAAGTCCAAAAAAATGTTTTCTCAAGTTCAACTCGAATTCTTATCTCATTATATTAATAAACTGTATAAAATGCTATTAAAAAAGTTTTTCATTCAATTTTCACATGTTGAAATTTTTGTCAAAGTTGAACTCATATCTCGGTAGAACCTCATATCATATGGCTGGTTCAATAAAAAATTCACCAAGTCCGAAAAAAAATTTTTCTCAAGTTAAATTCAAAATCTTGTCTAATTATATTAATAAACTGTATAAAATGCTATTTAAAAAGTTTTTCATTCAATTTTCACATGTTGAAATTTTTTGTCAAAGTTGAACTCATATCTCATGTCTTAATTTGCGCCACTAATATGATGCCGTCCTTTTGGCTACCAAATAAATATATATAACTAACGCATACTAAATAAATGCATATTTAAAATACAAAAGTATATTTTGTACACATTAATATATTATTTATTTATATATACATATAATATATTCATATATTATATAAATTTTCTTCTTATATGCGTAATTGTATAACATAATTAATAATAATTATGCATACAATTTTGCATATTTATATATATAAACATATATACATTTCCATATATGCATCATACATATAATATTTTTTATATATGCCTTAAACATATATATTTTATCGAATCGTCAAGCAAATGATAAGCTTCAGTGGATCGCAGTATGGCAGCTGCTTAACCACTTTCAACACCTTGCCTGTTATAAAAGTCGTTTACAATTGATTCAAGGCTTTGTCATTGTATTAAATAATGTTTTAATATATAACTAGCGCGGCACCAGGTGATCGAAGATCCTCCCAATTTACTATGTTATATGTAACATTGGCATCACATCCATCGTCGTCTATTAAATGAATAATGAACTTTTAATGGTTTAGAAGCCATACAATGCAAATTGCCCCTTATTTATCATTGCAGTCCAGCACGGATACGACCTTAGAGGCGTTTAGGCATAATCCAACGGACGTAGCGTCATACCACTGTTCGCTCGAACAAGTATTGTGCCATTGGTCCGTACCTGCGGTTTCTCTCGTACTACACAGGAATGCTGACGCAACAACGTTTTGTCATTAGTAGGGTAAAACTAACCTGTCTCACGACGGTCTAAACCCAGCTCACGTTCCCTTGCATGGGTGAACAATCCAACGCTTGGTGAATTTTGCTTCACAATGATAGGAAGAGCCGACTTCAAAGGATCAAAAAGCGACGTCGCTATGAACGCTTGGCCGCCACAAGCCAGTTATCCCTATGGTAACTTTTCTGACACCTCTTGTTAAAAACTCTTTAAACCAAAAGGATCGATAGGCCGAGCTTTTGCTGTCCCTGTGTGTACTGAACACCGAGATCAAGTCAGCATTTGCCCTTTTGCTCTATGTGTGGTTTCTGTCCGCACTGAGCTGGCCTTGGGACACCTCCGTTATTATTTGAGAGATGTACCGCCCCAGTCAAACTCCCTACCTGGCAATGTCCTTGAGTTGGATCATATCTGAGTAATTGGAGTTATACCAAATTTTTAATTTAAGAATACTTAAATTAAATTAATTACACTCTCTCATTAATGAATTTGTTTGCGATTATATAACAAACTCGTGATACTTTGATCAAGAAGCTTGCATCAAAACCCAATACCAATAAGATATTATAAATATTTCCGTATAATGGCTAGGAAATGATACACGTTCCATTTAATCAAGTAAGTAAGGAAACAATAAGAGTAGTGGTATTTCATTGTCGATACTAAACCGAAATTTAATATCTCCCACTTATTCTACACCTCTTATGTCTCCTTACACTGCCAGATTAGAGTCAAGGTCAAAAGGGTCTTCTTTCCCCGCTAATTATTCCAAGCCCGTTCCCTTGGCTGTGGTTTCACTAGAACATGGAATTAGTAGATTAACGTGAGCACCTGCCATGTTGGCTCTATCTCACGGTGCCCAGCACAGAGGACTCAATTTAAGCGTCGATCAGCGCCCCCGCGAAGCAGTTCACAGGTACACATTGAAGAGCCAACTGTTTGGATAAGCTCAACCTCCTGTGTGGGGAGCGAGGCCCATCTAAAACCTCTTCCGATCTATGGTATCACGGCAACCGGTTGTATTACGCAACTCCACGTCGAGCACTCCACTCTATCCGCATTTGGATGGTAAACCACAGCCACCACGATACTCCCCGAAGGGCAGCAACCAAATACCAGGACGGACATATAATATGTTCGCGAGCACCTGGTTCCGGTGGTACCGGAAAAACCTCCGGTCAGGTTTCGTACCACAAAGGTACTACCAATTTTAACTCCAAACAGTTACGGGTTGGTGGACCAGGTGGAAACATCAAGCATACAACATACATACGCTCCGATTCATTGCAACCCCACATTCATACATCCCGATTCACGCCTGCTTACCTAGCATTCCCATTCCCCTCACCTATACACACGCAAGCATACACTATTCACACAATCATTCATTCCTGCCTCCAGGAACGGTCAATACCTGCAAAGCTTTCGCAGAAACAGTGCGGCACACAGGCAAACAACCTAAAAGAATCACACGCTTGCAAGCCTGCATTTTCTTTCTGCCCACCACAGTCTTTGCTGCCTCATACCACACAGACGACCCATATGCTGCACATGCAACAAATAGGCCGCTGTATATGGTACGTACAGCTCGTCTGCTGAGGCCCCAATCACTCCGCAAAATGCGAGGCACTTGTCCAACCACACTAAACAACCGCGCCCTGAGACCGGTGAGATGAGGAATAAAGCACATCCTCTCACCGAAAGTAATGCCAAGGTATCGAACCTCAGTCACAAACTGACTGGCAGACAATTTACCCTTGAGTAACATTGCCACCGTCTTATCAGCTGCCAAACCGACGCCGACACTGTCGCCCCAATCGCAAACAATGCGCAAGCACTTCCTAGCACCTGCCTCAATCTCGGAGCGCGGTTGCCCCTCAATCAATATGAGCAGATCATTCGCATACGCACAACACTTGCAGCGCAATTCGAGTTGCCGCAATAAGGAGTCAATCATTAGGTTCCATATAAATGGACCACAGATGGATCCTTGCGGACAGCCACGAACCACATCCACAGTGAAACTCTCACATTTCCCTATCGCTTTCGCATGCCTGCCAGAAAAGTAGCTCTTCCATAGAGCCACCTCTCGGCAGCCACACTCGCTCAATTTTCTCAACACACTTGCCCAGCTAAGGTGGTCAAATGAACCCCTAAAATCAACAAAAATGCCTTAGACGTATCTGGAGTTGCTGGACCCCACTGAGTCCTTGACATAGTTCCATACATCCTCCGTACATCTACCTCTAGTGAAGCCATATTGTCTTTCAGACATCTGGTCTTCAACTAACTCGAGCAGCCTTTCTACCATGACTCTTTCTAGCACTTTTCCAAGCACAGGAAGGAGACTGATATCCCGATAAGATCGAGTATTGCTCCTGATCTTATCTGGCGACTTCAAGAGCACTACCATCTTTGCACATTTCCATTCACTGGGAAAGTATCCCTCATTCACACACCTTTCATACAATGCATACATATACTCTGGAATCAAATTCCAAACACATTTACACATTTCCCCAGTGAAACCATCCATGCCGAGCGAATTTCTCGACTTTAACCTCTTAAAAGCCGCCCCCAATTCAGCTTCCCCGAGCGGTTCAACAAGTTGCTCCACATGTAGTGGAACCTCCTGTCTCTCCTCTCGCGGGAAGATCACATTCAACAAAGCATTCATACAATCCTTCCATGCCGTTAGCTGAAGGCCTCCGACACGACGCCAGGGATCATGCTTATTGCGATTCACAATTCACGCCATTCCGCCTCTTTCACACGTACAAGCATTTCCTCGTACTCATTCATACACCTACCATACTCTCGCCTTAGCTGAGCAGCGGCATTGGATATTCTCGCTCTTTGGAAACGTTTCCGCAGAGTTCGAAGTATCCTACGCTTAGCACTCAACTCACTCGTCCACCACTTAACACGCTTAAGATTCACCTTGCGGTGTCTCCGAAGCATGCTATCATTCACCCTCGTCATCCGTCTATTCACACACATGACCTGCTCGTCTGCACTCATAGCACTGAAGGTGCTAAGCGGAACTTGCGTTGCCGCCTCACATATAAACAGCCCATATTGGACCCAATTCACACCACAAGTGCTCCACGAATTACCCCCAACACTTTCATTCGTTGTGGGAGTATATGCAAACACAATCTCGATTGGATTGTGATCACTTATACCTACCCCACCTAAAACACTCCTCTCAAAATGAAACACACGCGTCGCTGCTTCATTCACAAGGGTGACGTCAATGTCACTTTTACCGGTCGGACCATCAAAGGTATACCACACGCTGGGTTGATTAACGACCCGAACATCTTGGAACACGGCCCCACTCGGCTAGCGTTTCACACCGACTGTGGTTCTGATACCCAGACGAGTGTCTCGGCATCTTACTGAACCATACGGGGGACGACGCATTCGCATCAATACCAAGGATGATCGGATCGCTACTCGCCAGTAGTAGTACCTCATCCATGTACGCGATATACGGCTCGAGGGGTTCCCCGAACGCGCAATACACACTCACAACTAAAACCCTGCCAAAATTGCCATTAAGGCACACACACACCCCCCAGTCGGTAGAACACATCAGAGTGCATTCAATACCAACATCATTCACCACCACCGCAGCCTTGGACCTGCTGTCAGTGAACACGCGCATGTGCGCGGGTATGCCACGTACGCAACCATCAGTTGCATACGGCTCCTGCAGCAGGGCCACTACACTGCCTCTCTCACACATCATATGGCCCACATCGCACATAACTGCATATGACCGCTGGCAGTTCAACTGAAGGACTTTGCTAGCCATATTAATGTCTAGCACAATCGCACTATATATCAGGCTTGCCAGAGACATCATAAGATGATCCGAAGGCTGCTCTTTAAATGCGCAATTCCGGCAGCTTAGTGCATTGGTGCACTTAGCCACCCGATGGCCCATTTGACCACAGCGCCGATAGACATCGTGCTTGGCCCTGCAGTCCGCTACCTTATGGTCAAAGCCCAGGCAACGGAAGCAGTTCAGAACCGGGTTGAAGTTCCTCAAGCGGAAAGAAAACCACTTGTTATAGCAGCGGCCAATATCGAGCAGAGTTTGCATGGCCATGCCATCGCCCTCTAACACAACATTGACCGATGCTGACCCACCAGTCATAGGCCATGGCTTGCTCACCATACGGACGCCCTTCTTGAAGGCCTCAAGAGACATACTGTCCTTGAGGTTCATCTCGTAAAGATCACTCATGAACTCGTCAGGAGTAATCTGCGAGTGAACGTCCGTCACCACAATTTTAGGCCCCAGTTTAACATTCACACTCACTTTCGCGTTTCCTGCGATCACTTTCCGCTCTGCAAAGGATGGAGTGCGAATAATAGCACCACCATCCCGAAGAGGACGAACCTTGTGCACCCGTACACCCAGGGTTGGCCCTACCTCCTTCACCACCTGATCAACCACTTCTTTTGAGGTCTTCGCAGTCTTGCTGCGGACCACGAGGGACCATGTCTCTACTGGCTTGGGTTTCGGAGTCTCCGGGGTAGACGGCGTTGCCGACTTTGGACCGCCTTTGGCAACTGGTGCACGCAGCGGAGCACCCCCCACTAACCGGCGCTGGCGCTCGGAAAGGGTCATTAGAGTGGCCGCTACTCGAATGAGTGCGAGCCTCCTCCAACCGTCCTCGGAGACGCTCATTTTCCGCCATCTGCGAAAACAGCAGCGTCTCCCATTTCCGCTAGGTAGTCAACTACACTAACCAGCGCATTGCCTTGCATTCCGCAATCAGCAAATACGAGCGTGAGCACGTCCTTGCTGATCGCCTTCATTTTGTCTACTGGGCTTCCCTTGCGCATCTTTGGTCCTGGCTTGCTCAATGGAGCAACCAACGCCTCTGCTGCCTTTTCAGCCGCCCTAAACTCTTCAAGCATACTCCCCAATGAGCACATCGGGGTCGAATCTGCCGACACCAGATTCTCCTCAGCCACACTAAGCACGTTAGTAGCGGCGCTGACACCACCACTAGCGGCTCCCAGACAGATCCCCCCTTCCGCTTAACCTTCCCGTCAGCCACCGAAGGGAGGTCGTCCATCGACGCACCACTCCCCCAGCTCCAACGGCCGGCTTGCACGCTGGCATCCAAGACTTTTGTGCAAGTCTTAAAAACACACAACTGTACTCAGAAAGTAGGTCACACGAAATTAATCTGCTTTAAGAGCGCTTAAAACAAGCACACGCACGCACACACTCGCAACGACGCGCGACGATTTTCCCACGCTACTCACACGCACACAGCGAACGAGAAGCACAAAGCGCACACGCGAAAATTTACCGCTACTCGAAAGACAACAAATAACTGTTATCGCAAAAACACTACGAAATGCAGGCACCCCTCAGCACGTCTGTTCAGCTCAACAGTTGAAACCAGACTGAGTAGATAGGGACAGTAGGAATCTCGTTAATCCATTCATGCGCGTCACTAATTAGATGACGAGGCATTTGGCTATTTTTTTTTGTTTTTCCGCAGTTTTCCCTTAAGAAGGTCATAGTTACTCCCGCCGTTGACCCGTGCTTACTTGAATTTCTTCACTTTGACATTCAGAGCACTGGGCAGAAATCACATTATGTCAACACCCGCTAGGTCCATCACAATGCCTTGTTTTAATTAGACAGTCGGATTCTCCAAGTCCGTGCCAGTTTTGAATTGATTGTTAATTGATAAACGTTATAATTTAAAAGAACTAACTAGTTGCCCAACTAGTATTCTTAAAAATGTTACCAAGAAAGTTCCACAATTGGCTACGTTACTAAACTATACGGGGAACAAGAAACTTCCATAAATGATAGAAACTCTATTTACCCAGAACGAGCACATAAACCATGTTATTGCTTCTTTATGGTCGTTCCTGTTGCCAGGATGACCACGAGGCCTATATTTAATAACAATTGGAATTGGAACCGTATTCCCTTTCGTTCAAAATTATTCAAGTTTTTTTAATTATGACAAAATATAATTTTAGTTACTTTTTTTTACTTGAAAATTTTCGGCTTTCGCCTTGAACTTAGGACCGACTAACTCGTGATCAACCACTGTGCACACGAAACCCTTCTCCACTTCAGTCCTCCAAGGTCTCATTCGATTATTTGCTACTACCACCAAGATCTGTAACAATGACGGCTTCATGCAGGCTTACGCCAAACACTTCTAAGCACACCATTGTACCTTCCTACTCACTTAAGTTTCAAAATTTATATTACAAGTAATATAAATCATCTACTTTAGCGGTAATGTATAGGTATACAACTTAAGCGCCATTCATTTTAAGGGCTAGTTGCTTCGGCAGGTGAGTTGTTACACACTCCTTAGCGGATTTCGACTTCCATGATCACCGTCCTGCTGTTTTAAGCAACCAACGCCTTTCATGGTTTCTGAATGAGTTGTTAATTTGGGCACCACAACATTCCGTTTGGTTCATCCCACAGCGCCAGTTCTGCTTACCAAAAGTGGCCCACTGGGCACATTATATCATAACCTTAAACTTCATATCAAGAAAGTTAAGGTTCTTACCCATTTAAAGTTTGAGAATAAGTTAAGATCGTTTCGACCCTAAGGCCTCTAATCATTCTCTTTACCAGATAAGATTATTTTATACAACAGTTAAATGCACCAGCTATCCTGAGGGAAACTTCTGAAGGAACCAGCTACTAGATGGTTCGATTGGTCTTTCGCCCCTATACTAAATTCAGACAATCGATTTGCACGTCAGAACTGTTTCGGTCTTCCATCAGGGTTTCCCCTGACTTTAACCTGATCAAGTATAGTTCACCATCTTTCGGGTCACAGCATATATGCTCAAGGTACGTTCCAGTTAGAGGCATAAATAATATAAATATTATTATACATAACTATATAGAACACTTCGGGATTGCGTTAATTAACTATAAATAGTTAAAAAACTAATCCCAAAATAGTTAAGTTAATTACGCTATAGGTTTATATCCCAATAACTTGCACATATGTTAGACTCCTTGGTCCGTGTTTCAAGACGGTAAAACCTCCGGTCAGGTTTCGTACCACAAAGGTACTACCAAATTTTAACTCCAAACAGTTACGGGTTGGTGGCCCAGGTGGAAACATCAAGCATACAACATACATACGCTCCGATTCATTGCAACCCCACATTCATACATCTCGATTCACGCCTGCCTACCTAGCATTCCCATTCCCCTCACCTATACACACGCACGCATACACTATTCACACAATCATTCATTCCTGCCTCCAGGAACGCTCATCCGCCGTCTCGCAAATACAATGCGGGCAAACTCATTCAATTTACCTACACTAGTACTAGTGGAGAGTGATTGACTTACGTCAAACCCACCACCAGTCTGCCTAATCCCTAGCTCATTCATCACACGGCTGATGTGTGCCTCTACTAACAAAAACGTAACCAAATTCGTCATGCAGCTTTCAAGGAAAGACTGCAGGCTAATGCTAGGCATTTTAACTGGTCACTGTATGTCAGCCGTCCATGCTGTAAAGCTGGGCATCACGAACAGTGATCAGTGCAGGAAATGCAACGAACCCGGGGTTAAGGAAACACTTCAGCATCTTCTCTGTAGATGCCCAGCGTTATCCCGACTCCGGTTGAAATACCTTAATTCGCCGTGCTACAACGATCTTCGGGACGTCTCACGGCTACCTCCTAGGATGCTGCTGGCTTTGCCAAAAAAATGCATCCATACTGCGCGATTTCTGAGACGTAGATAAGCTACCGGTACAGCTACGGACCTCCTCTGGTCTATGCTTTGCCCCGTACAGGGGCAGCCGGTCCTACCTAACCTAACCTATCCATCACACGTATATCGCTATACAGTGGACATTCACACAACACATGCATGGCAGTCTTCGCTGCCAAACCGCAGCGGCACTCCGGACTATCGCACAGGCTTTTAAAATGCAAGAATGCATTAAGGGAAGCATGGCCACGTCAACAGGAATCCGAGACTCAGATTAAATCTGAAGTCTGGACGGTCTGCAGCAAAATTGACATCACGAATAAATTCGCGAGTCACCCGCCCATTCACACTTACATCCCATCTGACCTGCCAGTCAGACAGAACACACTCTTTCAACAGCTTCTTACACCTATCCACTGCTAAGCTATTTACGTCCCTTTTAAATAACCACTCATTCTGCAGAAATGGCAGCCGCCTCTTAATCTTGAACATCAAGGCTCTACGCCTGACTTCCAAGTCAAGAGGGGCTGCACCAAGCAATACCTGCAAAGTTTTCGCAGAAACAGTGCGGCACACAGGCAAACAACCTAAAAGAATCACACGCTTGCAAGCCAGCATTTTCTTTCTGCCCACCACAGTCTTTGCTGCCTCATACCACACAGACGACCCATATACTGCACATGCAACAAATAGGCCGCTGTATATGGTACGTACAGCTCGTCTGCTGAGGCCCCAATCACTCCGCAAAATGCGAGGCACTTGTCCAACCACACTAAAACAACCGCGCCCTGAGACCGGTGAGATGAGGCATAAAGCACATCCTCTCACCGAAAGTAATGCCAAGGTATCGAACCTCAGTCACAAACTTTAAGCTAACGTCATTTAGTCTGACAACTGGAGGCTGACTGGCAGACAATTTACCCTTGAGTAACATTGCCACCGTCTTATCAGCTGCCAAACCGACGCCGACACTGTCGCCCCAATCGCAAACAATGCGCAAGCACTCCCTAGCACCTGCCTCAATCTCGGAGCGCGGTTGCCCCTCAATCAATATGAGCAGATCATTCGCATACGCACAACACTTGCAGCGCAATTCGAGTTGCCGCAATAAGGAGTCAATCATTAGGTTCCATATAAATGGACCACAGATGGATCCTTGCGGACAGCCACGAACCACATCCACAGTGACACTCTCACATTTCCCTATTGCTGTCGCACGCCTGCCAGAAAAGTAGCTCTTCCATAGAGCCACCTCTCGGCAGCCACACTCGCTCAATTTTCTCAACACACTTGCCCAGCTAAGGTGGTCAAATGCACCCCTAAAATCAACAAAAATGCCTAAGACGTATCTGGAGTTGCTGGACCCCACTGAGTCCTTGACATAGTGCCATACATCCTCCGTACATCTACCTTTAGTGAAGCCATATTGTCTTTCAGACATCTGGTCTTCAACTAACTCGAGCAGCCTTTCTACCATGACTCTTTCTAGCACTTTTCCAAGCACAGGAAGGAGACTGATACCCCCGATAAGATCGAGTATTGCTCCTGATCTTATCTGGCGACTTCAAGAGCACTACCATCTTTGCACATTTCCATTCACTGGGAAAGTATCCCTCATTCACACACCTTTCATACAATGCATACATATACTCTGGAATCGAATTCCAAACACATTTACACATTTCCCCAGTGAAACCATCCATGCCGAGCGAATTTCTCGACTTTAACCTCTTAAAAGCCGCCCCCAATTCAGCTTCCCCGAGCGGTTCAACAAGTTGCTCCACATGTAGTGGAACCTCCTGTCTCTCCTCTCGCGGGAAGATCACATTCAACAAAGCATTCATACAATCCTTCCATGCCGTTAGCTGAAGGCCTCCGACACGACGCCAGGGATCATGCTTATTGCGATTCACAATTCACGCCATTCCGCCTCTTTCACCCGTACAAGCATTTCCTTGTACTCATTCATACACCTACCATACTCTCGCCTTAGCTGAGCAGCGGCATTGGATATTCTCGCTCTTTGGAAACGTTTCCGCAGAGTTCGAAGTATCCTACGCTTAGCACTCAACTCACTCGTCCACCACTTAACACGCTTAAGATTCACCTTGCGGTGTTTCCGAAGCATGCTATCATTCACCCTCGTCATCCGTCTATTCACACACATGACCTGCTCGTCTGCACTCATAGCACTGAAGGTGCTAAGCGGAACTTGCGTTGCCGCCTCACATATAAACAGCCCATATTGGGCCCAATTCACACCACAAGTGCTCCACGAATTACCCCCAACACTTTCATTCGTTGTGGGAGTATGTGCAAACACAATCTCGATTGGATTGTGATCACTTATACCTACCCCACCTAAAACACTCCTCTCAAAATGAAACACACGCGTCGCTGCTTCATTCACAAGGGTGACGTCAATGTCACTTTTACCGTTCGGACCATCAAAGGTATACCACACGCTGGGTTGATTAACGACCCGAACATCTTGGAACACGGCCCACTCGGCTAGCGTTTCACACCGACTGTGGTTCTGATACCCAGACGAGTGTCTCGGCATCTTACTGAACCATAGGGGGGACGACGCATTCGCATCAATACCAAGGATGATCGGATCGCTACTCGCCAGTAGTAGTACCTCATCCATGTACGCGATATACGGCTCGAGGGGTTCCCCGAACGCGCAATACACACTCACAACTAAAACCCTGCCAAATTGCCATTAAGGCACACACACACCCCCCAGTCGGTAGAACACATCAGAGTGCATTCAATACCAACATCATTCACCACCACCGCAGCCTTGGACCTGCTGTCAGTGAACACGCGCATGTGCGCGGGTATGCCACGTACGCAACCATCAGTTGCATACGGCTCCTGCAGCAGGGCCACTACACTGCCTCTCTCACACATCATATGGCCCACATCGCACATAACTGCATATGACCGCTGGCAGTTCAACTGAAGGACTTTGCTAGCCATATTAATGTCTAGCACAATCGCACTATATATCGGGCTTGCCAGAGACATCATAAGATGATCCGAAGGCTGCTCTTTAAATGCGCAATTCCGGCAGCTTAGTGCATTGGTGCACTTAGCCACCCGATGGCCCATTTGACCACAGCGCCGACAGACATCGTGCTTGGCCCTGCAGTCCGCTACCTTATGGTCAAAGCCCAGGCAACGGAAGCAGTTCAGAACCGGGTCGAAGTTCCTCAAGCGGAAAGAAAAACCACTTGTTATAGCAGCGGCCAACATCGAGCAGAGTTTGCATGGCCATGCCATCGCCCTCTAACACAACATTGACCGATGCTGACCCACCAGTCATAGGCCATGGCTTGCTCACCATACGGACGCCCTTCTTGAAGGCCTCAAGAGACATACTGTCCTTGAGGTTCATCTCGTAAAGATCACTCATGAACTCGTCAGGAGTAATCTGCGAGTGAACGCCCGTCACCACAATTTTAGGCCCCAGTTTAACATTCACACTCACTTTCGCGTTTCCTGCGATCACTTTCCGCTCTGCAAAGGATGGAGTGCGAATAATAGCACCACCATCCCGAAGAGGACGAACCTTGTGCACCCGTACACCCAGGGTTGGCCCTACCTCCTTCACCACCTGATCAACCACTTCTTTTGAGGTCTTCGCAGTCTTGCTGCGGACCACGAGGGACCATGTCTCTACTGGCTTGGGTTTCGGAGTCTCCGGGGTAGACGGCGTTGCCGACTTTGGACCGCCTTCGGCAACTGGTGCACGCAGCGGAGCACCCCCCACTAACCGGCGCTGGCGCTCGGAAAGGGTCATTAGAGTGGCCGCTACTCGAATGAGTGCGAGCCTCCTCCAACCGTCCTCGGAGACGCTCATTTTCCGCCATCTGCGAAAACAGCAGCGTCTCCATTTCCGCTAGGTAGTCAACTACACTAAACCAGCGCATTGCCTTGCATTCCGCAATCAGCAAATACGAGCGTGAGCACGTCCTTGCTGATCGCCTTCATTTTGTCTACTGGGCTTCCCTTGCGCATCTTTGGTCCTGGCTTGCTCAATGGAGCAACCAACGCCTCTGCTGCCTTTTCAGCCGCCCTAAACTCTTCAAGCATACTCCCCAATGAGCACATCGGGGTCGAATCTGCCGACACCCAGATTCTCCTCAGCCACACTAAGCACGTTAGTAGCGGCGCTGACACCACCACTAGCGGCTCCCAGACAGATCCCCCCTTCCGCTTAACCTTCCCGTCAGCCACCGAAGGGAGGTCGTCCATCGACGCACCACTCCCCCAGCTCCAACGGCCGGCTTGCACGCTGGCATCCAAGACTTTTGTGCAAGTCTTAAAAAACACACAACTGTACTCACCAGAAAGTAGGTCACACGAAATTAATCTGCTTTAAGAGCGCTTAAAACAAGCACACGCACGCACACACTCGCAACGACGCGCGACGATTTTCCCACGCTACTCACACGCACACAGCGAACGAGAAGCACAAAGCGCACATGCGAAAATTTACCGCTACTCGAAAGACAACAAATAACTGTTATCGCAAAAACACTACGAAATGCAGGCACCCCTCAGCACGTCTGTTCAGCTCAACAGTTGAAACCAGACTGAGTAGATAGGGACAGTAGGAATCTCGTTAATCCATTCATGCGCGTCACTAATTAGATGACGAGGCGTTTGGCTATTTTTTTTTTGTTTTTTCCGCAGTTTCCCTTAAGAGGGTCATAGTTACTCCCGCCGTTGACCCGTGCTTAACTTGAATTTCTTCACTTTGACATTCAGAGCACTGGGCAGAAATCACATTGTGTCAACACCCGCTAGGTCCATCACAATGCCTTGTTTTAATTAGACAGTCGGATTCCCCAAGTCCGTGCCAGTTCTGAATTGATTGTTAATTGATAATTGTTATAATTTAAAAGAACTAACTAGTTGCCCAACTAGTATTCTTAAAAATGTTACCAAGAAAGTTCCACAATTGGCTACGTAACTAAACTATACGGGGAACAAGAAACTACCATAAATGATAGAAACTCTATTTACCCAGAACGAGCACATAAACCATGTTATTGCTTCTTTATGGTCGTTCCTGTTGCCAGGATGACCACGAGGCCTATATTTAATAACAAACGGATACTCAACAGGTTACGGAATTGGAACCGTATTCCCTTTCGTTCAAAATTATTCAAGTTTTTTAATTATGACAAAATATAAATTTTAGTTACTTTTTTTTTACTTGAAAATTTTCGGCTTTCGCCTTGAACTTAGGACCGACTAACTCGTGATCAACCACTGTGCACACGAAACCCTTCTCCACTTCAGTCCTCCAAGGTCTCATTTGCTACTACTACCAAGATCTGTACCAATGACGGCTCCATGCAGGCTTACGCCAAACACTTCTAAGCACACCATTGTACCTTCCTACTCACTAAAGTTACAAAATTTATATTACAAGTAATATAAATCATCTACTTTAGCGGTAATGTATAGGTATACAACTTAAGCGCCATCCATTTTAAGGGCTATTTGCTTCGGCAGGTGAGTTGTTACACACTCCTTAGCGGATTTCGACTTCCATGATCACCGTCCTGCTGTTTTAAGCAACCAACGCCTTTCATGGTTTCTGAATGAGTTGTTAATTTGGGCACCACAACATTCCGTTTGGTTCATCCCACAGCGCCAGTTCTGCTTACCAAAAGTGGCCCACTGGCACATTATATCATAACCTTAAACTTCATATCAAGAAAGTTAAGGTTCTTACCCATTTAAAGTTTGAGAATAAGTTAAGATCGTTTCGACCCTAAGGCCTCTAATCATTCTCTTTACCAGATAAGATTATTTTATACAACAGTTAAATGCACCAGCTATCCTGAGGGAAACTTCGGAAGGAACCAGCTACTAGATGGTTCGATTGGTCTTTCGCCCCTATACTCAATTCTGACAATCGATTTGCATGTCAGAACTGTTTCGGTCTTCCATCAGGGTTTCCCCTGACTTCAAGTATAGTTCACCATCTTTCGGGTCACAGCATATATGCTCAAGGTACGTTCCAGTTAGAAGCATAAATAATATAAATATTATTATACATAACTATATATAACACACCCCGGGATTGCGTTAATTAACTATAAATAGTTAAAAAACTAATCCCAATAATAGTCAAGTTAATTACGCTATTAGGTTTATATCCCAATAACTTGCACATATGTTAGACTCCTTGGTCCGTGTTTCAAGACGGGTCCCGAAGGTATCCTGAATCTTTCGCATTGTTAATCATACACGTGCTTATAATAAACATAAAAATCAATGATAATCATGCCATTATATAATAATTCCGAAAAATTAACGCACTGTACTCATATAATCTATCAGCACTTTATCTATTTTTGAAATTTATTTTATTTTAATTTAAATAAACTCTTATCAAAATTGTTTGATAAATTCCATACATGCTAATAAATTACAATGTCCTTATATGGTTTTCCATATGCACCAGACATCGTCAAGGGTGGCAAATTTCGACACTCAACTCACACCCATAAACTTTTTGAGTGCCGGTGCTACTTAGCACTCGCAAACCGAGTAAGAGATACACACTTACTCAAAATCATGCGAGTGCTGCGAGTATGAGTCATTGTCATACTCAGGCCTTTCTTGCTCTTGCCTATTCGGCACCCGATCATTTTAGGCACTCGGCTTGTACACACTTGTGTCTTGCCGGTGGTTGTTCTTCGTGCACCCCGATCATTTTAGACACTCGGCTTGTTGACACTTGTGTCTTGCCGGTGGTTGTTCTCCGTGCAACCGATCATTTTTGCACTCATGACGAAATGGCTTGTGTCTTATGAGTATTTGTTCAAATTCTGAAAAACACCCAAGTGTCTTACTCAGATACCCAAGTGTTTTGCTCAGACACCCAAGTGTTTTGCTCAGACACTCGAGTATTTGACCAAATACTTGGGTGTTTTCCCCCACCCCTATTGATGCTGTGTGTGTCGCGGCTCGCGGTTAGATTTATGACTTTTACAAATGATCAAAGAAAATATCAGATGGTTTTTCCTGAAATTTATGGAAATTGTACAAATATGCAAAATACCCTTTTGCAATTATATAAGCATTTAAAATAGTGTTATAAACAGGTAATCAAATGTCTGATTTTCCGGTTATTGATGAATGTAAAAAACCCAAAAACTCATAAAACAGGTAAATTACACTTAATAAAACTGATTAGGTGGATGTTTACTTGTTTTTGTTCCTTTCCAACATCTACAAATTCTTTAACATTTAATTTTTATTAATTACATAAGTCATCAAATAAATACACTAGACAAAGCCAAAAAAATAGTTTTCGAATTTAAATTTTCGAGAAATAAAATGAGTGCAAGAAGAGCGCATCAGCAATAGCAAGAACAATACAAAAAGCCGACGGCAGTTCTTGCATCTCAACAAACATATGTACATACAAACATACAAATGTATGTAGTACATACTATGTACATACATACAATCGTGCCGGTCCACTCATAATTTTTTACCAAGTGTATCGGATACACTTACCCATAACCACCGGCACCGGCTTTACCCGAGTACATAGAATCACCGATCGCAAATTGACGAATATGCCTCGGCACTTGCACAATAAGTGTCGGGCCTTTCTTGATACTCATACTCATGAGTATAAGCCTTTCGATACACTTATGCTCATGAGTATAAGCCTCATGAGTATGTGTATTTTTGGCTACTCACACTTATGAGTGCAAGTATATCGAAAAGGCACATGAGTAACCGGTGCACCGGTTGAGTGTGTGTACCAGACATCGTCAAGGGTAGCAAATTTCGACACTCAACTCACACCCATAAATTTTTGAGTGCCGGTGCTACTTAGCACTCGCAAACCGAGTGAGAGATACACACTTATTCAAAATCATGCGAGTGCTGCGAGTATGAGTCATTGTCATACTCGGGCCTTTCTTGCACTTGCCTATTCGGCACCCGATCATTTTAGGCACTCGGCTTGTACACACTTGTGTCTTGCCGGTGGTTGTTCTTCGTGCAACCGATCATTTTAGACACTCGGCTTGTTGACACTTGTGTCTTGCCGGTGGTTGTTCTCCGTGCAACCGATCATTTTTGCACTCATGACGAAATGGCTTGTGTCTTATGAGTATCTGTTCAAATTCTGAAAAACACCCAAGTGTCTTGCGTGTTTTAACTTTTACAAATGATCAAAGAAAATAACAGATGGTTTTTCCTGAAATTTATGGAAATTGTACAAATATGCAAAATACCCTTTTGCAATTATATAGCATTTACAATAGTGTAATAAACAGGTAATAAAATTTCTGATTTTCCGGTTATTGATGAATATAAAAAACCCAAGAACTCATAAAACAGATAAAATTTCACTTTATAAAACCCGGATTTTCCAAAACTGATTAGTTGTATTTTTACTTGTTTTGTTTCTTATCAATATATTAGAATTCTTTAAAATTAAAATTTGATTTTTATTAATTATATAAGACATCAAATAAATACACTACACAAAGCCAAAAAATAGTTTTCGAATTTAAATTTTCAAGAAATAAATGAGTGCAAGAACAGCGCACCAGCAATAACAAGAACAATACAAAAAAGCCGACGGCATTTCTTGCATCTCAATATACATACACACAAACGTACATATGTATGTACATACATACAATCGTGCCCGGTCCACTCATAATTTTTTACCAAGTGTATCGGATACACTTACCCATAACCACCGGCACCGGCTTTACCCGAGTGCATAGAATCACCGATCGCAAATTGCCGAGTATGCCTCGGCACTCGCACTCACGATGGCCCATTTGACCACAGCGCCGACAGACATCGTGCTTGGCCCTGCAGTCCTTATGGTCAAAGCCCAGGCAACGGAAGCAGTTCAGAACCGGGTCGAAGTTCCTCAAGCGGAAAGAAAACCACTTGTTATAGCAGCGGCCAACATCGAGCAGAGTTTTGCATGGCCATGCCATCGCCCTCTAACACAACATTGACCGATGCTGACCCACCAGTCATAGGCCATGGCTTGCTCACCATACGGACGCCCTTCTTGAAGGCCTCAAGAGACATACTGTCCTTGAGGTTCATCTCGTAAAGATCACTCATGAACTCGTCAGGAGTAATCTGCGAGTGAACGTCCGTCACCACAATTTTAGGCCCCAGTTTAACATTCACACTCACTTCAAGCCCCTCCTCTTTGAATTTCGTGTTTCCTGTGATCACTTTCCGCTCTGCAAAGGATGGAGTGCGAATAATAGCACCACCATCCCGAAGAGGACGAACCTTGTGCACCCGTACACCCAGGGTTGGCCCTACCTCCTTCACCACCTGATCAACCACTTCTTTTGAGGTCTTCGCAGTCTTGCTGCGGACCACGAGGGACCATGGGTCTACTGGCTTGGGTTTCGGAGTCTCCGGGGTAGACGGCGTTGCCGACTTTGGACCGCCTTTGGCAACTGGTGCACGCAGCGGAGCACCCCCACTAACCGGCGCTGGCGCTCGGAAAGGTCATTAGAGTGGCCACTACTCGAATGAGTGCGAGCCTCCTCCAACCGTCCTCGGAGACGCTCATTTTCCGCCATCTGCGAAAACAGCAGCGTCCCCATTTCCGCTAGGTAGTCAACTACACTAACCAGCGCATTGCCTTGCATTCCGCAATCAGCAAATACGAGCGTGAGCACGTCCTTGCTGATCGCCTTCATTTTGTCTACTGGGCTTCCCTTGCGCATCTTTGGTCCTGGCTTGCTCAATGGAGCAACCAACGCCTCTGCTGCCTTTTCAGCCGCCCTAAACTCTTCAAGCATACTCCCCAATGAGCACATCGGGGTCGAATCTGCCGACACCAGATTCTCCTCAGCCACACTAAGCACGTTAGTAGCGGCGCTGACACCACCACTAGCGGCTCCCAGACAGATCCCCCCTTCCGCTTAACCTTCCGTCAGCCACCGAAGGGAGGTCGTCCATCGACGCACCACTCCCCCAGCTCCAACGGCCGGCTTGCACGCTGGCATCCAAGACTTTTGTGCAAGTCTTAAAAACACACAACTGTACTCAGAAAGTAGGTCACACGAAATTAATCTGCTTTAAGAGCGCTTAAAACAAGCACACGCACGCACACACTCGCAACGACGCGCGACGATTTTCCCACGCTACTCACACGCACACAGCGAACGAGAAGCTCAAAGCGCACACGCGAAAATTTACCGCTACTCGAAAGACAACAAATAACTGTTATCGCAAAAACACTACGAAATGCAGGCACCCCTCAGCACGTCTGTTCAGCTCAACAGTTGAAACCAGACTGAGTAGATAGGGACAGTAGGAATCTCGTTAATCCATTCATGCGCGTCACTAATTAGATGACGAGGCGTTTGGCTATTTTTTTTTTGTTTTTCCGCAGTTTTCCCTTAAGAGGGTCATAGTTACTCCCGCCGTTGACCCGTGCTTACTTGAATTTCTTCACTTTGACATTCAGAGCACTGGGCAGAAATCACATTGTGTCAACACCCGCTAGGTCCATCACATTGCCTTGTTTTAATTAGACAGTCGGATTCCCCAAGTCCGTGCCAGTTCTGAATTGATTGTTAATTGATAATCGTTATAATTTAAAAGAACTAACTAGTTGCCCAACTAGTTTTCTTAAAAATGTTACCAAGAAAGTTCCACAATTGGCTACGTAACTAAACTATACGGGGAACAAGAAATTACCATAAATGATAGAAACTCTATTTACCCAGAACGAGCACATAAACCATGTTATTGCTTCTTTATGGTCGTTCCTGTTGCCAGGATGACCACGAGGCCTATATTTAATAACAAACGGATACTCAACAGGTTACGGAATTGGAACCGTATTCCCTTTCGTTCAAAATTATTCAAGTTTTTTAATTATGACAAAATATAAATTTTAGTTACTTTTTTTTACTTGAAAAATTTTCGGCTTTCGCCTTGAACTTAGGACCGACTAACTCGTGATCAACCACTGTGCACACGAAACCCTTCTCCACTTCAGTCCTCCAAGGTCTCATTCGATTATTTGCTACTACCACCAAGATCTGTACCAATGACGGCTCCATGCAGGCTTACGCCAAACACTTCTAAGCACACCATAGCACCTTCCTACTCACTTAAGTTTCAAAATATATATTACAAGTAATATAAATCATATACTTTAGCGGTAATGTATAGGTATACAACTTAAGCGCCATCCATTTTTTCCGTCGGTACCATCCGCAAACTCCAAGGAAACCTCGTACTTGTTTTAAGTTTTTGGGTGTGGGCCAATTTTGGACACAGGATATTTTTCTCTGGATCTGGAGAAATTCCATCGCTTCCAATAACGTATCCTAAATAGTTTACTGTTGTAACACAAAATTTGCTTTTGGAAATATTTAATGTGAGATTAGCCTTTTTAAATTGATCAGCTATACGCACTAATACTGCCAAATGTGACTCAAAATCTCCTGAAACAATACATAAGTCATCAAGATAACCAAAAACACAATAACGTAAGTCTGGTGGAATTAAGTCATCCATCAATCGACACATTGTGGATGGAGCATTACATAACCCAAAGGCATGACTCTAAACTGAAACAGCGAACGACCGGGAACAGTAAAAGCTGTTAACGGTTTGGCTTCATCAGACAACTCAATTTGCCAATAAGCGTCTTTAAGATCCAACTTCGTAATTAAGTTAGCTTTTGGTAAACGAGCAAATATTCCTTCTGTAAAGGATAAGCATCCTTTTTCGTTACTTCGTTAAGTTTTCGCGCATCAAGACATAACCGGACCTTATTTGGTTTCACCACAAGACGAATAGGTGAGCTCCATGCTGACTGTGACGGTTCAATGACTCCTAGCTCTAACATACGATCAATCTCTTTGTACATCAACTTCTCTACAGCTGGACTAATTGGATAGTTTCGTTGCTTCACCGCTTTAGCATCAGAAATATCTATATGATGTTTAATTAACGCAGTTCGTCCGAGACCTTGCTTTTCGAAATTCGGAAATAATGCTTTGACCGCTTCCAGTTGACGAGATTGTAATTTGGACAATGGATAGTGATCTTCAAATTCGATATTTTCAGTTTCTTCTTCAGAAAATAGAGCTAATAATTCCAGGTGCTAATGCAAAAATACGCCAAAAATCTATGCCAAGAATTAATCGCTGAGCTATAGAAGGTATGACATACAAGTCAATATCTTCTTGCTGCTTATTATATTGCATGCTCACTCTCAGAATTCCGAGTACCTGATGTGGTTTGGCATCTGCGGTACGCACTTGCAATTTAATGGGTTTAAAAATTTGGTAAATCAGAAAAATTTTCTAATGCTAGCGACGATCCAATGCAACTAATGTTGGCTCCGGTGTCGAGCAAACCAAATTCGCTAAAAGTTAGGAACGCGACTTTCGCGTAACTACGTCGATCCGACTCATTTTGAAAAAATTGTTGAGATAACCAGTTTCTTTTGTTTCTTTATTTTTCTATAATATTTTCGCATACGTAAGGTATTACGACGGCTCTTAACTAAATGTGTTCTAAAAATTCTATCTCTTACTAAATTATATAATTCCTTAATCTTTCATGGTAAGGTAAAAATCTTAACATCGTGAGTTCATCACCGATGTATCCTTCATTTTCTCTAATCTTAGGTTCAATTTTATTATCTATCTCTACTGTCGGGACATCATTCCTGCATTGAATGCCCCGGATTGACGGTTTTCCTACCTCTGTTTACAGGTTTGACAATTCGGCTTGTATACCTGAGGAGTACCGCATCCGTAACAAAAAACTCTACGCTCATTTAAGCAATTCTCCCAGATGTGTCCGGGGATTTCACAGTTCCAACAAACTAATTTAGAAGCAGTTCCTCGCTTTAATTCAGCTATCTCTGCCTCGACCTCAGAACTAGACTCTTCTTCGAGAGCAGTTTCTTCAACAGCATAAACTCGAGAAGTTTCTTTGGCCTTAAAAGATACTGACCGATTCTTTCCAACTTCCTGTAGAATATTTTCGCGTTTTTGTACCAGACGACGTAAAGCGGATATAGATGAGACTTTCTCAAACAATAACCTGTCTTTCATATCTGTTAGCAGATTACCTTGAATCATTTCTACGAATTCGTCTTCTGGAAAACTGACCGACAACTTATCCATAAGCTTACATATATTTTCATAAAACGAATCAAAAGATTCGCCAACTTTTTGTTTACGAGCTCTTATCTGTTCTCGAAGTTCAGTGACAGAACGGCTCTCGCGATATTGCTCTCTTAACTCTTCACAAAACTCTTCCCATGTGAAGGTTTGAACTCTTCGATGGAAACGCCAAAACCAACGACTGGCTTTTTCATTCAGTAATAAGTGAATATGTTTGTTCAATAATTGAAAATCATTGTTTAAGTTTTCTCGAGTGAGAATGTTCACTCTATACAAAAATCCTTCAACCGATAAACCTTCCGACGAACCATCAAAACGAACACCCCACTTTTGTAACATATCAGCAATTTTATGTGTAGTCAATAGTGGACCCAAATTGGTGTTACGTGAGCTTCTCTGGCTGGACGATAACCCTTCCACGGTTTGATCTGCTGCTGCTGCAGTTGCTACTATCAAACCTGAACTATTCATAGAAGCGATTACTCGACTCACCGATTCTCTTACGATTGATTCTATATCTGGTTCTGGAGTTTGTATATTACGACGACCATTATTTGGTCTCGAAGGCTGTGCTGGTCTAAATGGTCTTCCTCTTCTTCTATGTGCATTTCCCCTTTCATAAGCAGGCACTTTTGGTCTGCCCCCTGATTGTTGGGCGTACTACGAAGTGGAGAATTCCTCTCAGTACTTGTACTGTGATCAACATTACTTCTCGCTTCTTCATCGGCCGCCGACAACGCTTGCGCGGCGTCAAATTGACGTTGCAATGAACGTGTAACGATTTGCGAGACTACGGGTGGATTTGGTTGCGTAGACAATTGCGATTGCTGTTTGGCATTAGGCGAATGATTTCCTACAACCACTTTCCATTCGTTATGACTAACCTTTTTCAAACAACTTGGACACTCTTTAATACTTTTGATTCGATTTTCTAGACAATTTTTGTGAAACACATGACCACAATTAGTTATCGCACAAGGTTGTGTATGCGACATGTGTTCACTGCAAATATGACAAATATTTTCAGCCGCTTCTGCTGGTGGCAGTGGCTGAGGTTCTTCAAAACTACGTGTAACGGGCATATTTCAAATTTAGATTTCCATCGACATTTTTGAGAGACATAAATAAAAAGGAGTTTAAACTTTGTTCCGACTCAACAGTGGAGGATTATTAATATGGGCTATTGAAACTAAACTTTGTCATTTTTGATACCTGATTACATCGAAGGCTTCCTATGCATATACTATTGTATTCCAGAAGAAAGCGGAGTTACAATCGATCTTCATCAATGCGATACCAAAAAAGAGCAAAAGTTACTAGAAACTAATAAATTATTTGAACTATTAAGCAATCTCAATACCGATAATTTTGGTCGATAATATTCAAAGATTCAAATATTCGAATTCCGAAAATGTATAAAGAGGTATTACTTAAATTGCTCCAACAATTTATAAGACCTAGCGAAAACAAACGAGCTTGGTATTGAAGGATGTAAGGCTCTCGATAATCGATAACAGAATTACACAAGATAATCCTTAAAAGATGCAAAGTGCGATTCGGTCGAGTAATTTCACATACGTAAGATTAGTCAAAGTCCAGAATCAAAGACACTTTACTCCTTCTGCCCTACTTCCATCAAAGTAGGCCAACAACAACCTGTATCGGATCTTCCGATGCTGTTATAAGTTTCACGATGCTAAAGTTGTTGCGGCCCCACGTTGGGCGCCAAAAATTTATGTGACGTTGCCAGTCTCACGTTGGGCGTACCAAAAATTCCTAAGAATAGTCAGCCCCGGATGTGAGAAGACGGTTGCAAATATCATTCACGACCATCTCGCGTGCAAGCATATAGCGGAGCGGGACCCTTTGAACCCTTAGCTCTTTCGGGATTGTGGGGTGGGTTTTTGCTATGCTTTACACGAAGCCACGAAAACTTAATTATTATAGAGTCCCTCCTGATTCTAAAAAAAAAAACAAAACACATGAGTCGATCCTCTTGTCAATAATCTAATCCGACTCGAATCTACAATACGACTCGATCTGAATACTGCCAATATCTAATAAACAATAAAACAAATGCAGGCACACTGTTGAAATTCGGACAAAATTTAAGAAAAGCAGGGGTGGTCTTATAAAATGTTAACTGCCACACCCTGGTCTATACCCACCCAACCATGGTCATAAGAAGAAACGGTTTTTATGACCCCAAAACTATTACAACTCCCCCTTTATTTTATGCTCCCATGTCTCCGGAAATCAGAACAAAATCTAGAATTTTATTATTAAAGTCCAATGACTCAAAGTTAACATCAGTATTTATTTATAACAAAAGCAAAACCATTGGTTCAAAATGAATTAGAATTATGACGGTATAATTATTTCCATAATTTTCTTTATAGGGCAGTTATTTTAATCCAATACAATATTTTTTTTTTTATTAGCAACGGCTACTGCTCATTTACAATAATAACTAAAAAAGAAGCAGATGTAATGACTAATAATATTTAATAAACAATCAATAATTCATAAGCAAACAAATTTTGGCAACTATTTTTGGATGCGCGCTTTAGTAAACAGATTCATGAGGTTTTTCTATTAAATTTACTATTTTTACTTTAAAAATCTTTATTTTCTTCTCAAATCGTTATTTTTGTATTTTTTAATATTTATTTTATTTTTGTTGTATTATGAAACATTTTTTTATTTATTTAATTATTTTAAATATTTATTTTTTTTTTATTTATTGATTTTTAATATCTCCACCACTTTTAAAATTTTTATTTATTTATTTTTTTTTTTAAAGTTAATTATTTTGCAATATTTTAATCATATTTAAACAAAAAAAAATTGTATTGAATTTATTTTTATTTTTTGTTTAATATTTTTACTCATATTTAATATTTATTTTATTGTATTTATTATTGAATCATATTTATTATTTAATTTTTATTTATTTTATTTATAAGTTTCATTATTTTATTTTTAATTGTTATTACTTTATTTATTTTTACTTTTTATATTTTATTTATCCAAATTTAATAGTGACTTTTATTTATTTAATTTTAAATCATTTTTTTTTGTTTATTTAATTTTTATATATTTAAATTTTTATCAAATTTAATATTGACTTTTTATTTATTTGTTTTTAATTCATATTTAATATTTATTTTTTACTTATTTATTTTTCTCTATTTTATTTATAATATTTAATTTTGATGTTCATTTATTTACTTGTAAATCATATTTAACCCACTGTGCTGTACCAACAAACAATAATAATAGTAACAATATAGGCGGAAGCAAATCAGTACTAAAAAAGGTATAGGCCTGACCCAAAAGTTAGGGTATCAGCCGACAGCTCATATGCTGTTTGAAGCTTTCGCAACTGCGAAGAAGTATGAAAAATACAATGCAAGCAAACCTGTGGGCAGCTGCTGCGTGGCCGAACAGGCACCAACATATGTATGTATGTAGGTATGTATGTAATTACATATGTACGAATATTTATGTTATACAAACTTCTTTTATGTATTTTTATTTCGGACACTCGGACTTTTAACTTACCAGACAGAACTCCACGACGAAGGCCTTCATGATGTTGTTGCTGTTGGTGATGATGATGTTGATGATGACGATGATTTTAATGATGATGATAATAATGATTGTTTATATACCTTATAGGGTATATACTTTTGTTTGGTTGTTCACATACACACACATTGTCATAATTATTATTGTTTTGCACAAGGTTTTATTGTGGCTTGTTATTATGTATGAGATTATATTTGCATTATTTATTTATTTATATATATTTTTTTTTTTAATTTTTGTGTTTCACGTTGGATATACCCTTTAATGCCTAGGGCAAGAATGGTAAACAAAACAAAGCAAACCAAAAAAAAAATAGCGCAAAAAAAAAATAAGTGCCAAATTACAATTGATATTTCTCTTTACTTTTCGTTATCTTTTTCGTTTCTTATTATTTTATATGTATGGCAACTAAATTGTTTTTAATATATTGACGGCAAATGCAAATCTTTTTGCTTTTTTGCTTTATTTGGGCTTTTACCCCTTTTACTATTGCCTCTGTGCACAACTATTGTATGACCTTTTAACTTTAAACAAACTTATTTTTGTCATACTATTATTCACAAACTTGCACTACACATCTTCACTAGCACTGGCACTGGCATTGCACTGCTGCTGATGCTGCTGCTGCTGAGTGGAGACGGCGAACGATAGAAGCGGCAAACGAGAGAAGTGACGATTCTGGTACAAGAGCCTTGCGCGGCTCGGCACAGTGGTGCAAGAGTGATCTGCCCAGAGATGCACTGCACTTCACTGTTGTTGCATTTTTTTGGTTCTGCAGGCGGCAGACCAGAAATATAAAAAGCTTCCGGCACGAAATAGTCGGCCTCCGCTGACTAACATGCGCCGGAATTGTGGAATTCAAATCCACTATAGGTGTAGAATTTTGTCTATCCGTATTATTTAATAACAAAAATGACGGCTTAGACGAATTTTCACAATCTACATATGAGAAAAAATTCGAAGTTAGGACCAATGTAAAATTTCATTATTTCATAGAAATAATTACCTTTGCGTAGCAAGCGTAACGAGCTGGTGTATTTATTTTGCTCAAAGCAAAAAAGCATCGATGGATGCTGATGATAATGACAGATTATGTATTTCTTCTTTTCTGGTGATGCATGTGTTTTATATTTGTTTTATTAAAACACCATCAACCAAGAATGCATCCGTCTCTGATCGTAGTCCAATAAGAAAAGAATGAGAGCTGTCGTTGCCAAAGTGACAAAGCTCGTCTCCTTCTCCTACGATCTTTCGCTAGACAATTCACCACGGAGGAAAATTTAATTTGCAGAGGTGTATTGTCCCTTTATCGTGCCATGGTTTGTGTCTTCGCTAACTTTGCGCGGCAAATTTAAAATCTCAAGGAGAAAGAGATTTTACGCACAATTTTGTCATTTGCGACCATTACAAATTTAAAAGAACTAACTAGTTGCCCAACTAGTTTTCTTAAAAATGTTACCAAGAAAGTTCCACAATTGGCTACGTAACTAAACTATACGGGGAACAAGAAATTACCATAAATGATAGAAACTCTATTTACCCAGAACGAGCACATAAACCATGTTATTGCTTCTTTATGGTCGTTCCTGTTGCCAGGATGCCTACGAGGCCTATATTTAATAACAATTGGAATTGGAACCGTATTCCCTTTCGTTCAAAATTATTCAAGTTTTTTAATTATGACAAAATATAAATTTTAGTTACTTTTTTTTACTTGAAAATTTTCGGCTTTCGCCTTGAACTTAGGACCGACTAACTCGTGATCAACCACTGTGCACACGAAACCCTTCTCCACTTCAGTCCTCCAAGGTCTCATTCGATTATTTGCTACTACCACCAAGATCTGTACCAATGACGGCTCCATGCAGGCTTACGCCAAACACTTCTAAGCACACCATTGTACCTTCCTACTCACTTAAGTTTCAAAATTTATATTACAAGTAATATAAATCATCTACTTTAGCGGTAATGTATAGGTATACAACTTAAGCGCCATCCATTTTAAGGGCTAGTTGCTTCGGCAGGTGAGTTGTTACACACTCCTTAGCGGATTTCGACTTCCATGATCACCGTCCTGCTGTTTTAAGCAACCAACGCCTTTCATGGTTTCTGAATGAGTTGTTAATTTGGGCACCACAACATTCCGTTTGGTTCATCCCACAGCACCAGTTCTGCTTACCAAAAGTGGCCCACTGGGCACATTATATCATAACCTTAAACTTCATATCAAGAAAGTTAAGGTTCTTACCCATTTAAAGTTTGAGAATAAGTTAAGATCGTTTCGACCCTAAGGCCTCTAATCATTCTCTTTACCAGATAAGATTATTTTATACAACAGTTAAATGCACCAGCTATCCTGAGGGAAACTTCTGAAGGAACCAGCTACTAGATGGTTCGATTGGTCTTTCGCCCCTATACTCAATTCAGACAATCGATTTGCACGTCAGAACTGTTTCGGTCTTCCATCAGGGTTTCCCCTGACTTCAACCTGATCAAGTATAGTTCACCATCTTTCGGGTCACAGCATATATGCTCAAGGTACGTTCCAGTTAGAGGCATAAATAATATAAATATTATTATACATAACTATATAGAACACCCCGAGATTGTGTTAATTAACTATAAATAGTTAAAAAACTAATCCCAATAATAGTCAAGTTAATTACGCTATTAGGTTTATATCCCAATAACTTGCACATATGTTAGACTCCTTGGTCCGTGTTTCAAGACGGGTCCCGAAGGTATCCTGAATCTTTCGCATTGTTAATCATACACGTGCTTATAATAAACATAAAAATCAATGATAATCATGCCATTATATAATTCCGAAAAATTAACGCACTGTACTCATATAATCTATCAGCACTTTATCTATTTTTGAAATTTATTTTATTTTAATTTAAATAAACTCTTATCAAAATTGTTTGATAAATTCCATACATGCTAATAAATTACAATGTCCTTATATGGTTTTCCATATGCACCAGACATCGTCAAGGGTGGCAAATTTCGACACTCAACTCACACCCATAAACTTTTGAGTGCCGGTGCTACTTAGCACTCGCAAACCGAGTAAGAGATACACACTTACTCAAAATCATGCGAGTGCTGCGAGTATGAGTCATTGTCATACTCAGGCCTTTCTTGCTCTTGCCTATTCGGCACCCGATCATTTTAGGCACTCGGCTTGTACACACTTGTGTCTTGCCGGTGGTTGTTCTTCGTGCACCCGATCATTTTAGACACTCGGCTTGTTGACACTTGTGTCTTGCCGGTGGTTGTTCTCCGTGCAACCGATCATTTTTGCACTCATGACGAAATGGCTTGTGTCTTATGAGTATCTGTTCAAATTCTGAAAAACACCCAAGTGTCTTGCTCAGATACCCAAGTGTTTTGCTCAGACACCCAAGTGTTTTGCTCAGACACTCGAGTATTTGATCAAACACTTGGGTGTTTTTCCCCCATCCCTATTGATGCTTGTGTGTCGCGGCTCGCGGTTAGATTTTATGACTTTAACTTTGTGAATGATTTTTGCGTGTTTTTACTTTTACAAATGATCAAAGAAAATAACAGATGGTTTTTCCTGAAATTTATGGAAATTGTACAAATATGCAAAATACCCTTTTGCAATTATATAAGCATTTACAATAGTGTTATAAACAGGTAATCAAATGTCTGATTTTCCAGTTATTAATGAATGTAAAAAACCCAAAAACTCATAAAACAGGTAAATTACACTTAATAAAACTGATTAGGTGGATGTTTACTTGTTTTTGTTCCTTTCCACTTACAAATTCTTTAACATTTAATTTTTATTAATTATATAAGTCATCAAATAAATACACTAGACAAAGCCAAAAAAATAGTTTTCGAATTTAAATTTTCGAGAAATAAAATGAGTGCAAGAAGAGCGCATCAGCAATAGCAAGAACAATACAAAAAGCCGACGGCATTTCTTGCATCTCAATATACATACACACAAACGTACATATGTATGTACATACATACAATCGTGCCGGTCCACTCATAATTTTTTACCAAGTGTATCGGATACACTTACCCATAACCACCGGCACCGGCTTTACCCGAGTGCATAGAATCACCGATCGCAAATTGACGAATATGCCTCGGCACTTGCACAATAAGTGTCGGGCCTTTCTTGTTACTCATACTCATGAGTATAAGCCTTTCGATACACTTATGCTCATGAGTATAAGCCTCATGAGTATGTGTATTTTTGGCTACTCACACTTATGAGTGCAAGTATATCGAAAAGGCACATGAGTAACCGGTGCACCGGTTGAGTGTGTGTACCCGTGCCGTTCTCTGATATGCACACTATCGTTATAATATTGATTAAATATTACAATTCTAATGATGAATTTTCCATAACGGATATTCAGGTTCATCGGGCTTAACCTCTAAGCAGTTTCACGTACTATTTAACTCTCTATTCAGAGTTATTTTCAAATTTCCCTCACGGTACTTGTTTACTATCGGTCTCATGGTTATATTTAGTTTTAGATGGAGTTTACCACCCACTTAGTGCTGCACTATCAAGCAACACGACTCTTTGGAAACATCATCTAATAATCATTAACGTTATACGGGCCTGGCACCCTCTATGGGTAAATATCCTCATTTAAGAAGGACTTAAATCGTTAATTTCTCATACTAGAATATTGACGTTCCATACACTGCATCTCACATTTTCCATATAGAAAAAGTGACTTAGTGCTGAACTGATTTCTTTTCGCTCGCCGATACTAAGAAAATCGTTGTTAGTTTCTTTTCCTCCCCTAATTAATATGCTTAATATGCTTAAATTCAGGTGGTAGTCCCATATGAGTTGAGGTTGTTTAATTACACTTATAGACAATTCTCTGCCTATTTTGAAATATACTATCTTTTTTTTTGAAGGTCCATAATATTCAAAAAATTATTCTCTATACCATATTCGTTAATAAGAGGCAATTCTAGTTTATAAAATAATATATTTTATGCTAGACATTCCTCAGTATTATTTGAAATGAATAAAGAACATATAATTCTTCAAATTTCTCATGCAACAGAGTTTTAGTATATTCATTTATTAATTCATATTATGAATATCTTAAGCGACAACTTTTTAGATTCACACTTATATTATCCAACAATATACAATGTGCTTAAAATTCCGAAAAATTTTAAACAGCTTATTTAGCATAGTCTTACAACCCTCAACCATATGTAGTTCAAGCAGCACTAAAAAATTAATTAAAGTACATAACAGCATAGACTGCGATATGCGTTCAAAATGTCGATGTTCATGTGTCCTGCAGTTCACACGATGACGCACAGTTTGCTGCGTTCTTCATCGACCCAAGAGCCGAGTGATCCACCGCTTAGAGTGATACAATTTTTTTTTTTATTTCATTACGTCAATAATATTTTTATTGAAAGAAATTAAAAATACACCATTTTACTGGCATATATCAATTCCTTCAATAAAATTTTTTTCATACCTAAATAAATGTTGCGAAATGTCTTAGTTTTACATAATCGATAATAATAAGATATATGACAAGTATAATAATAATAATAATAATAATACATAACAAACGGTTTTTAGCTAATTTAAATTATTATATGTTGCATAATTGTATCTCATATGATTGAATAAAATATTTATATTTATTGGTTACTTAATTTATTAAATATTGCAATTCCCTAAAAGAGAAAAACAAATTTAATTTATTAACGGTTAGATGCATTAAAACAATAATGATCCTTCCGCAGGTTCACCTACGGAAACCTTGTTACGACTCTTACTTCCTCTAAATAATCAAGTTCGGTCAACTTTTGCGAAACAACCGCAACACACAAGGGGTCACAGTGATCACGTCCGAAGACCTCACTAAATAATTCAATCGGTAGTAGCGACGGGCGGTGTGCACAAAGGGCTGGGACGTAATCAATGCGAGTTAATGACTCACATTTACTGGGAATTCCAAGTTCATGTCAACAGTTTCAGTTCACAATCCCAAGCATGAAAGTGGTTCAGCGGTTTACCCGGACCTCTCGGTCTAGGAAATACACGTTGATACTTTCATTGTAGCGCGCGTGCAGCCCAGGACATCTAAGGGCATCACAGACCTGTTATTGCTCAATCTCATTATTGCTAGACGCAATTTGTCCATTTAAGAAGCTAGTGTCCTTATAATGGGACAAACCAACAGGTACGGCTCCACTTCTATAAACACATTCAAACACAATAAACATTTTACTGCCAACATGAATGAAGGCTATATAAGCTTCAACACCATAATCCTGAAGATATCTATTTAATATATTTGAGTCTCGTTCGTTATCGGAATTAACCAGACAAATCACTCCACGAACTAAGAACGGCCATGCACCACCACCCATAGATTCGAGAAAGAGCTATCAATCTGTCTTACACACTTATGTTCGGACCTGGTAAGTTTTCCCGTGTTGAGTCAAATTAAGCCGCAGGCTCCACTCCTGGTGGTGCCCTTCCATCAATTCTTTTAAGTTTCAGCTTTGCAACCATACTTCCCCCGGAGCCCAAAAGCTTTAGTTTCCCGGGAAGCGACTGAAAGAGCCATAAAAGTAGCTACACCCAATTGCTAGCGGGCATCGTTTATGGTTAGAACTAGGACGGTATCTGATCGCCTTCGAACCTCCAACTTTCGTTCTTGATTAATGAAAACATCTTTGGCAAATGCTTTCGCTTAAGTTAGTCTTACGACGGTCCAAGAATTTCACCTCTCGCGTCGTAATACTAATGCCCCCAAACTGCTTCTATTAATCATTACCTCTTGATCTGAAAACCAATGAAAGCAGAACAGAGGTCTTATTTCATTATCCCATGCACAGAATATTCAGGCATTTGAAGCCTGATTTAAGCACTCTAATTTGTTCAAAGTAATTGTACCGGCCCACAATAACACTCGAGGAAGAGCACTAATGCAGGTTTTTAAATAGGAGGAACATATAAAAAAGTACAAGTACCTAATTATATATAAGAACTCCACCGGTTATACGCTTACATACATAAAGGTATAGTACTAACTACAATTGTAAGGTGCACTACCCGTTTGAAGCACAAGTTCAACTACGAACGTTTTAACCGCAACAACTTTAATAAACGCTATTGGAGCTGGAATTACCGCGGCTGCTGGCACCAGAATTGCCCTCCAATAGGTCCTTGTTAAAGGATCTGAAGTGTACTAATTCCAATTACAGGGCCTCGGATATGAGTCCTGTATTGTTATTTTTCGTCACTACCTCCCCGTGCTGGGAGTGGGTAATTTACGCGCCTGCTGCCTTCCTTAGATGTGGTAGCCGTTTCTCAGGCTCCCTCTTCGGAATCGAAACCCTGATTCCCCGTTACCCGTTGCAACCATGGTAGTCCTAGATACTACCATCAAAAGTTGATAGGGCAGACATTTGAAAGATCTGTCGTCGGTACGAGACCATACGATCTGCATGTTATCTAGAGTTCAACCAGTGTAACGATCTTGCGATCGCTTGGTTTTAGCCTAATAAAAGCACACGTTCCAGAAGGTCCGTGTTTCAATTGCATGTATTAGCTCTAGAATTACCACAGTTATCCATGTAACTGTTAACGATCTAAGGAACCATAACTGATATAATGAGCCTTTTGCGGTTTCACTATTCATTCGTGTGTACTTAGACATGCATGGCTTAATCTTTGAGACAAGCATATAACTACTGGCAGGATCAACCAGAATAATGTTCATTTCATTATGTAAATATATTTAAAATATAATTACATAAATCTTCAAATATGTAAAATACATGACAACTCACAAATATTTTTGAATAATAAACGATAATATTCAATAATCGTATATATATATATGTTATACTTGACATGTACTATACGAATGTGGCCACAATTAGATAGCATTCACGTTCGCTAGTTATAATTTACAATTGTTTATATAAATATATATACTTATATATAAAATATATATGCACATAATCGTTCGAAAATATCATTTTATTTCAACTTACTAAATATATTATATCACACATGCATATTTATAATTTAAATTCAATTAAGAGGATTTTTCAATTATTCACAAAATATTAATTCTTTAGCTACGAAACACCGTCTTCTTTTGAAAAAGACATTTAATACATTATATGCTTATATAATATTAATAATTATAATAATAATTTTTTTAATAACATAATTATTACCTATTATGCAAACTCAAATATATGCATCCAATACATATAAACGTGATGAGCACACACTGCCCACCATGTATAGGATTTTCAGCAACGCAGCGCACTTAGGTGCATCCAGCACAGGAGCTTCATATGCCACACCACAGAAGAGCCCACTTACTGGCCAACAGATCCGACCAAACTTCCCGACACCCTGGACATGGCCCTCTCCAAAGGATTTGATAGTGCCAAAGTCTCGTGCTCTCGCAGCACATGCTCCCCCAGAACCCTAATCTCTCCCAGACTACCAACGAGGGTCCTACACCCCTGGTCTTCAGAGATCGCCTCGCTAGAAGCTGAGAAGAGACGGTTGCGACGAGTCTGGAAGAAATCCAAAAGACAAAAGGGTATTTAACAGAGTCGCAAAGCAGCTTAAGGATAAGCTCCTACAGCTCAGGCAGAGCTCGTTTGAGGAGTTCCTGGCCAATGTTGAGCCTGGAGACCCACAGCACAACCTTTGGCAGGTCACTCGTCATATAAAACGACCTATCAAGAGAGTTGCTCCAGTCCAGCGTGCTAGTGGCGCCTGGTGCCGCACAGAGCAAGATCGAGCTGAAGCTTTTGCGGAGCACCTCAGCGAAGCCTTCAAGCCGATAATAAGATGCACCGACCTGGATATCTCAGCTACGCAACGTGCCCTACAACTTTTAGATGAGAACACCAACAACAACCAAGACGAGCTAGCTCTGGTCTCGGTGGATAAGGTCAAACTTGAGATCGAGGGACTCAAGACGAACAAATCGCCGGGCGCTGATGGCATTGAAGCACTGGCTGTTAAGCTTCTTCCCCCTCCCTGCCTACAACTCCTTGCCAACATATACAGCAGGTGCTTTCAGCTAGGACATTTTCCAACCATCTGGAAACGAGCAGAGGTAATTCTTATACCTAAACCTGGCAAGCCTGAAGCCAATCTTGGCTCTTATCGTCCGATAAGTTTGCTGTCGATACTCTCCAAAATACTCGAAAGAGTATTCTTGCGCAGAGTATTGCCAGTGCTGGAAGAAGCTGGATTGATCCCGGATCACCAGTTTGGCTTCAGGCGTTCTCACTCCACCCCGGAACAATGCCACCGTTTAGTCAGAGCAATACTGGACGCATTCGAGGAGAAGAACTACTGCTGCGCCGTAATGCTTGACGTGAAGTAAGTTTTCGACAGAGAAACCTGCCTCAACCTCATTACACATTCCTTCAATCTTACCCGACAACAGAAGCTTTTATGTCAGATGCGGAGATGCGCGATCTACCACAAAAGGTATCAAAGCCGGTGTACCACAAGGCAGCGTCCTAGGCCCTCTATTGTACACGTTGTACACAGCGGACAAACCTACCCTTTTCAACGAGAACCTAACGGTTGCCACATACTCCGATGACACAGCCTTTCTTGCCACAGCACGAACCCCACAGGATGCGTCGGAAATTATACAAAATCAGCTAAACACCATCGAGCCCTGGCTGCGGAGGTGGAACATCTCGGTAAACCCTGAGAAGTCCATGCAAACCACATTTACACTCCGCAACGGCAATTGCCCGCCTGTCAGTCTCAATGGGGATAATATTCCCGAAAATCCCACGCCCAAATACCTGGGCATGACGCTCGACAGGTGGTTAACATGGCGCACACACATCCTAAGGAAGAGAAAGCAGGCTGACGAGAGGCTGAAGCAATTCCAATGGCTCATTGGAAGACGCTCGAAGCTTAGAAGCAAACTTAAACTGCTCGTCTACAAAACCATCATCAAGCTAATCTGGACCTATGACATCCCGCTGTGGGGCACTGCCGGCAAATCAAACTGCAGGAACATCCAAAGGCTGCAAAACAAGGCTCTGAGAAGGGTCTCGAACGCTCCTCCTTACCACGACAACAGCACCATCCACGAGGTACTCAGGGTTCCCTGGGTAAAAGATGAAATTCGAAAAGTGAGCACGAAATACACATCAACAGGCTCCATAACCACCCAAACGCATTGGCCATCAACTTCTTGGAAAACAGCCAAACCGTCAGAAGACTTAAAAGAAAACACTCCTCGACCTGCATATGGAGGATGATGATTAGCCCCCCATAACCCTACCAACCATCTCTTTTGAGAATTTAATCGACAAGGCTACCTCAAAAAATTTAATTATTGTCCGTACAGACAGATTTTAAATAAATATTGTTGACGAAAAACAAAAAAAAAAAAAAAAAAAAATAAAAATGTATAGGGTTTTGTGACACGTTTTCTACAATGCTTTTATTTTATTTAGTATTACTATCTAACGTATTTTTTGTTGCACTAATTTAATAATACAACAGTAAAACTTCATTATTTTTAACTTTTTTAATCGTATTGCCTTCTATATGATTATTTTCATATATTATTTATATATGACTTATGCCGGCAAGACTCACTCCATATACATAGTAATATATATTTCACTTGTGAAATTTTTCTCATATGACTTGCATGCTCGACATCACCACCCCTATATAGGTTTTGTGACACGTTTTCTACAACCAGCTCATTTTACTAAGGTCTACCACCTAATGTATCTTTATGTGGCACTAATTTAACAATACAACAGCAAAACTTCATTATTTTATTATCAATAATTTGTATTAAATACAAGTACAATCGTAAATTGTTTAACATTGTTTAAAATTTTTGTCAAAGTTGAAATCGGTAGAACCTCATATCATATGGCTGCAGTTCAATAAAAAATTCACCAAGTCCAAAAAAGTTTTTTCTCAAGATAAATTCAAAATCTTATCTCATTATAATAATAAGCTGTATAAAATGCTATTTGAAAAGTTTTTTCTTCAATTTTCATATGTTGAAATTTTTTGTTAAAGTTGAACTCATATTTCGCTAGAACCTCATATAATATGGCTGCAGTTCAATAAAAAAAATCACCATGTCCAAAAAAATTTTTTCTCAAGTTAAACTCATATCTCATGTCTTAATTTGCCCCACTAATATGATGGCGTCCTTTTGGCTACCAAATTCATGTAATTGCGTACCAAATAAATCCATATTTACAAAACGCAAGCATTCTGTAAACATAGATACACCATGCATATTTTTAATTTTCGCCACTAATATGATGACGTCCTTTTGGCTACCAAATAAATATATATAACTAACGCATACTAAATAAATGCATATTTAAAATACGCAAGTATTTTGTACACATAGATATACAATGCATATTTTTAATTTTCGACACTAATATGATGCCGTCCTTTTGCTACCAAATTCATGTAATTGCGTACCAAATAAATGCATATTTGAAAATACGCAAGCATTCTGTACACATAGATATACCATGCATATTTTAATTTTCGACACTAATATGATGCCGTCCTTTTGCTACCAAATTCATGTAATTGCGTACCAAATAAATGCATATTTAAAATACGCAAGCATTCTGTACACATAGATATACCATGCATATTTTTAATTTTCGACACTAATATGATGCCGTCCTTTTGCTACCAAATTCATGTAATTGCGTACCAAATAAATGCATATTTAAAATACACAAGTATATTTTGTACACATTAATATAGTACACATTATATATTATATAAATTTTCTTCTTATATGCGTAACTGTATAACATAATTAATAATAATCATGCATACAATTTTGCATATTTATATATATAAACATATATACGTTTCCATATATACAGTGGCGTGCAAGTGTGAGTACATGTTTGCAACTACTGACTTTGGGCTCGCATAAAAAAGTTATTAGTAAAGTAAATGAACCAAAATTTTTTGTGTTTATTTTTTGAATATTTATTAACAAAATTGTATACAAAATATAACAAAAAAAACTAATTGGTTTATTTAAGAAATAAAAACAAAAAAAAACTCGCATGTACTCAGTTATGCTTATTTTGAACTTTTTAACAAATGTTGCACAGCTGATGCAATTGAAAGCTTAATTACAGAATTTTACCGTTTGTTTTTGAGAAGCTTTTGTTTTGAAGTGCTTTATGATAGCTTTTAACTACAAACATACGAAATCTCACGTGTTTTTGCTCTTTTGTATGAAAACTAAAAAATGAAGAAATTGCCTACGGTCGTTGAAGATTCAGTTGTTAACTTAACTGAAAATGGATATTCGACACGAATGATCTCCGAAAAGTTGAAAATCAGTCAATCAGTAGTCATTCGTGTGCAAAAAAGGCGCAACGCTGTACCCAAGGTGCAAAGAAGTGGACCACGTCGAATTTTGACTGATGCAGATGCAAGGCTTATGATGCAAAAAATTAAAAAAAGAGAGAAATTGTACACCTAAGGATGCATCCGCAGCCATAGGTAAGCCCGTCAGCCAGTGGACAGCGTGTCGAGCACTTAGGCGCATTGGATACATCTCAGAAGTAAAAAAGAAGAAACCGGCCTTGTCCAACAAAAATATAAAAGCGCGATTAAAATTTGCGAGGGCGCATAAAAAATTGGAATCTGGACGACTGGAAGAAAGTTATATGGTGTATTAGAATGAATGCAGGTGAAGTTGTGTTTTTCTAAACCACGAGCGAAGGTTCGCTCCAGTGGACGTTTATTTTCCGAATAATTCAATACATTTGTTCTTATACTTAAGTAAACTATTTGAGACGCTGCTAAGTCGCTGCTTCGTTGAAGAAGTGGCGGCAGCGCTGCTTATTTTACATAATTATTATTTAATATATAATTATATGTATATGTACTATATGGAGGAGCATGTGTTATGCACAGACAACGGTCAGTGGCCGGCGTTTATGCTGACGCGGCTTTTAATGTGCCGGCTGCAGTTCAGGTGACATCATATTGCAGTGCACTTGAACTGCGCTGGGCATTTGTGTTGTTTTCTTTATATTAAAGTGTCAATGCACTATTTATGTATTTCGGGCAGCAACAGAGAGTTACTGCTTCCGTATTTAATGTTACTCTGGTTACAGTGTAACTTCGATATATGTGCATACCACATCTCCTCCTTTTGAAAAATAACGTATATATGTAATATGAAGTTATTTTTAATGTATGTAATATGGAGTGTATATCGTGTAAAGTGTGTTTTGTTCTTATATTTATTAATTATTAATGTATATATATTTTTTTGTGTAGTAATAAAACGTTATTATCAAGTATTTAGATTAAGAGTAAATGAATTGATTTCATGTTGTTTTGATTTGTGAAATGTATTAATTTTTGAATAACTTTAGTCTATTCTTATTAACAGTTTGTGGTTTCTTTTTTCCTACATCTACTACTATATTGTTTCTATCTTCTATTTTTATTTCTTTATAAGGTCCTAAGTATTGGTTGTCTAATTTATGACCCGTATAATTTTTAAGTAACACTAGATTTCCTACTTCTAACTTTAAGTCATTTACTTTTTTATCATATTCTAATTTTCGTTTTTGTTTTTCTTTTTCTATCATTAGTTTTGCTCTTTTATATGCTACTTGTAATCTAAACTTAAATTCTTTTGCATAGTCGTCTATGTTATATATTGGATCTATTTTTTGTAAGTTATTAAATTCTATGAATTGTCTTGGTAGTCTACCATAAACAAGTTCAAATGGACAGTAGTCATGTACTGTTGATGGAGTAGTATTGAAACAATATGTGAAATAATTTATCCATATGTCCCAATCATCTTTATCGATCGATATGTAAGAACGGATATATTCGTTGAATGTTCGATGACTTCTTTCTACTGTTCATAAAGTCTGGTGATGATGTGCAGTTGAAACTATATTACTGATTTTCATATATTTGCACAGGTCTTGTATAAGTGAATTTTGTGTACTCAGTACCCATGTCTGTTATGAACGTCTTCATAGGACCGTACTTTAGTACAAATGATTCAAAAATCGCTTTGGCTACTGTTTTTTGCGCTTTTATCTACTACTGGAATTGTAACTAGATATTTTGTAAGGTCGCATATAATAGTTATTGCATACTCATTACCATGTTCTGTTCGTGGTAATGGCCCCAATTGTATCGATTAAAACAGTGTCGAAAGCTGTATTTGGGGTGTTTGTTATGATCATAGGGGCTTTTGTATGTGTTGTAGTTTTCGCTTTTTGGCAGTCTACACACGTTTCACATAATTTTTAATGGTTTGAAGCATTTTTGGCCAATAGTATGATTTCTTTATTTTTGACAGGGTACGCGTAATCCCTGTATGGCCTCCTTCTATTGGATCGTCATGATATCTTAACAGGATTGCATTAATTTGACTTTTGTCATTTTTGTCTATGTGTGTCACTTTTTGTAATAGCGCTATTTTTATATTTATTAATTCTTTATTGCCCTTATTTTTAAATTCATTTAAAGTGACAGATTCGAAAATTTGTTCACTTGGTGACATCTGTAAGTTAGTGATTTTGTGTATCCCGGCTTCTGAAATAAGCCTTTGAAAAAATTGACCTAAATCGAATTTTTCATTAAAATATAAATCTTTAACTGAAAATTGTGAAATTATTTGTTTTCCTCTTTTAAATATACATTTAAAATTGTTCATTTTTTAATTTCACGAATTTCTTTACGTCGTTATTGCTAACAACTTCATAGACATTGGGCTCATATATATTTTCATGTATTTTAATTTTTTTCATCTGCGCAGATGTTTTCCTGTAGTTTTGATGATCTCGTTTGTACCATCAATATTTTTCTGTTCATTTGTATTAATTCTTCTACGTTTATGCGAGATAATGCATCCGCAACGTGATTATCCTTCTCCTTGAGGTATTAAATTGTAAATTGATACTCTTCTAAATCTAATCTCATTCTAGTCAGCTTTGAAGATGGTTTCTTCATTGAAAATAAGTATACTAACGGTCTATGATCTGTTTTTACTAAGAAATGTCTTCCGTAGACATATGGTCTGAAATGTTTTATTGCTCAATGTATAGCAGCTAATTCTTGTTCTGTAGTTGATTTGTTGCTTTCTCCCTGTGTGAAAGCTCTCGATGCATATGCAATTGGCAGTTGCGCACCGTCGTACTCTTGACATAGTACTGCACCACATGCATGTTTACTTGCATCTGTGGTTATGCAAAATTCTCTGCTGAAGTCAGGGTATTGCATTAATGTTGGTTTCATTAATGCCTTTTTAAGATATTTAAACGATTCTTCACATTCTTTAGTCCACTCGAATTGGACATTTTTTCTTGCACAATTTTGTTAAATGACGTGAGTATTGCGCGAAATTATTATTAATGAATCTTCTGTAAAAATTACAAAAAGCGACAAAACGTCGTGCACTATCTGCATCTGTTGGAGTTGGATAGTTTTTAATAACATCATATTTTTTTTCATCAGGAAGGATGCCATGGTCTGTACATTTATGACCTAGAAATATTACCTCGTGTAAAAAGAATGAACATTTCTCCGGATTTAATTTTAAGTTGTGTTTTCTACAAAGTTCAAATATATTTGTAAGATTTTTGAACATATGTCGTTTTGAACATCCTATAACCACTAAATCATCCATGTAGAGGAATGCTTGCGATGGTTCTAAGCCAGAAAAAGCAAGTTGCATCATTCTCATAAATGAAATTGGTGCTATTTTTAGACCATACGGTAAATCGCGTAAAACGATATGAGCCAGTGCTCGTAGAAAATGATGTTATGTTCCTAGATTTATCTTCTAGTTCTATTTGGTGAAATCCTGACATGAGATCGAGACATGAAAATATTTAGCTCGACCTAATTGATCTAAATATTTCTTCTATTCTTGGCAATGGATATTTGTCTGCTAGAAGTTTTTTTTATTAATTTGTCGATAATCAACTACTAAATGCCATCTTTTTTCTTTTGAATTTGGGAGTGATTTCTTGGAACAAAGAGAAGTGGGCTGTTATATTCTGATATAGATGGTTCGACTATACCATCTTTTATCAATTTTTTCGACCTGTCTGTTTATTTCGGTTTTTCTGTCTCTGCATTTCTATAATTCTTAATATATACTGGAGTTTTATCTGATAATCTTAATTTTTGTTTATAAAAATTATTACTTGAAATAGCTTCTGTTTCTAAACCAAATATATCACTATATTTGGTACATAATTCTGTGAGTTCTTCTTTAACATGTTCAGGAAATTGTAATTTATTTAGAACTTCTTTTGTTCTATTAATTTTATTATCATTTATTGATTTCGTAATCGTCTATTTGGCTCGAATATAATATTTGGGTTTTTAATATTTATATTCTGATCTGTTGTATTTAAAATACGAGCTATTGCACTATTACTTTTCACGATACTGTTAGCAATTAATACTCCAGGATGAATTTCCTGGTTTGGGTATTAATACAGTATCTTTATCAATCTGAAGTGTGACTTTTCTCATTACTTTTGACCTTGCTGGTAATAATATTGAATTATCAATATCATTTTATAATAGCGGTACATGTATTTGGTAATCTAATAATAATAATAATAATAATAATATTAGTTCATCGTTTTGATAATCTAATATGCAATTGAATTTCTTTATAAAATCGAGTCCTAGAATTCCGTCACAAGGTACGGGAAATTCGTTTTGGACTATTTGAAAGTTGTGACTGATTATGAAATAATCAAAGATAAGATCTATTGTAGCTAAACCTATTGATTGTACAATTCCCTGACCAATTCCTGATATATTTGTCTTAAAATTTACATTTATTTCTGAGCTTAGATTGTTATCTTTTAAAATTGATATATTCGCTCCAGTATCTACTAATAATGTTAGGATTTTATTATTTCTCTGATTCTGTATTCTTATTAAACTGCTGAGATTTAGATTTATGTTGAAAATTTTTAAGACTGGTTGCTCAAGGGGGTTTGAGTGTTTTCCGAGTTACCTTGTGTAACTCGTACTTGATTGTTATTATTATGTCTTCTATTACCTCTATTTGAGCTGCCTCTGTTTGAGCCACCTCTAGAGTTATTAGAGTTATAATTACTACTTCCACCATTGTTGTAATACCTTTGGCCGCCTCTGTTGTAGTTACGGTCTCTGAAATTACCTCGACCACGGTTTTCCACCGCGTTCAGCGTAATTTTGGTAATACATGATGGAGTGTTTTTCTTCTGATATTTCATTTGAAGTTTCTATGAAAGCAGATATTGCTTCATCCATGTTGTCAAATGTATGAGCACGCAAAACCGCTTTTACTTCGTTGTGAATGCAATTTTTCTTCATTGCTGTCACCGCATGTTTGGTACTAAGCATTCTAGCTTGTTCCATGCTGAATTCCTGTTCAATATATGCTCCTTCTAGAGCTTTAGCTAGCTTTTCTACCTCTTGGGTATAGACATTAGCTGTTTTGTTATTCTGCGTAAGATTCAATAACCTTGCAGATAGATTGTTAATAGACTCACCTTTGACATTATTTTTAAGTCGATTGATGATTTGGTCTATTGTATTTTCGTTCCCTATTAAGTTTCTTGCTGGTCCTTTCAACTTTGTCTTTATTAGTGACACAGCTAAAAGTTCATGTGCGCCTTGAATTTCTTTTACTATTTCTAGTGCATCTATAAAACTACGTAAGTTTTCAGCTTTACCGTTGAACTCCGGTATAAGCCTAGATGCAGTATTTATGAATTCAATATTTTGTCTGCGCCATGATTCTTGGCTTCTGTTCTATTCCTGAATTTGATTCTGATTCTGACCAGAATTCTTCTGCTACTTCTGGTAAATTAATTACTGCAGGTATTGTAAGATCATTCAGATCTTTCTCTTTAATTTCCTGTTCGATATTTTCTAAGTTATCGTCTTCTGCTGGGTTAAACTCGTCTTGGTCTATTAGTTCTAGTTCTTCACTAGTTCTAACAAAACAAAGGGGTATTTAATATAGTCGGTATTGATATATCTAAACTATACCTCCTTTGTATTGATACTAAATTTGATCGAAACTTGATCAATAGTTTAGATACCAATGACCAGTGAGCTTGATTTAATTTTCCCCTGTTGTTGTGTATTAGTATCCGTGCTTCATTAAAAGCATTCTACTAATATCTTAGCATGTTTAGTAATTGTATCGGTTAGAATATTTCTATTCTGAGATAAGCATTTGTATGACTTATCAAATTTTATCCTGATACTCTGTAAAGTGGCACTTATTTGTTGCCATTCCATTTAAGTATTTAGATGTATAACAATCCATCTCATGCTTTTTAAACAACTCTCAACTGTCAGAATCACTAAAAACTATTCAAAAATCATTATATATATTGTTTTTTTTTGTATTGTATTGATTTATTAGTCATATTTTATTTATTAATCATTCATTTATTCTATGCTCCACAAATATTCATTTGATTGTAATCATTGTTATTTCTTTTTTTTTTAATTTTATCTAAATCATTTGCCTGGCTCATGTACTTTTTCTTCAGGCATCTATTATGTAGTTTATACAATTTGAAAAACAAATTGGCTGATAAGATTACAACGATTTATTATCAAAAGAATGTTTGTAAACGCTAAGTCAATCGAACTTGACTCTACTTTATTTATAACGTTTGCAGTGGAATCCACTGTCTTTGTGTCGATTAGACCCATTGTGTTTAAGTGTATTCTACTTGTGTAGTCGAAATTTTTTCTTCCTCGCTATATTTACTTATTGCATTTGTTTTAATGCTCATAAAAATTTTTTTTTTTTTTTACAATATTTCCCTGCCTAATATTTCATATGGCTTTATTGGGCCATACTTCTTGCCGGTCGACTCAATTGTCGACGGGCATTACAAAAATGTAATTTAAATTTAAGTTTAAATTTAATTTAATTATACTATAGTCTGCTGTAGTCCTGCACCTTGGTGTGCTGCCAGCCTCTGCGCTCTAAGTAGCGCTGTCGGTCACTATGGTCAACTTGGAACATTGACGGTGCCGGCGCTGGTTGCGTAGGCTTTCTTTTCTTCTTTCTCGTTGACCCGGGAGAGGGCGTTGCCGGTGATGGTTCACCGATGTTTTCACTTCTTCTCTACTTATGGCCAAGGCAGGTGCCTAGGCAATGCGGGCTTCCCAGAGGTCCCTCACAGTCCGCAGGGCATTGTGGAATATGCTTGGTAAATCCTTCGGGTGAAGGACGGTGTGTGTTAGTGATGTTTTTCTGCGTAATTGTGGTACAGGGTTGGTTTTTTGTCTTTAGGAATTCCTCGAGCGCCCGAAGCTCAGCGGTGAGCACATTTGCCTGTGCCCACGTTGAGGGTTTTTGGCTTTAAACAAAATCTGAACGAGTTCAGAAATTCGTTTTCTAGTTCTTTTCCTTTGAACCGCTCCTTCGGGTTTTTCGCTTCTTAATTCCGACCATACCCTGTACTCACTCAGAAATTTTTCTTCCGTCTTCCCGTTTCTTCAGTTTCGGTTTCGATTTTCTTTCAATTATGTTTCAGATTTGAATGCCAAATCCAAGCCAATAAAATGCCATTCCAGAGACGATGATTTGAGTCTTCACTGATAATTTTAATCTTCGTCGTCCAGTCCTCCAGGACTATGTCACGGTCGCCATGTATTTAATAAATGCAGGTGAAGTCGTGTTTTTGAACCACGAGCGAAGGTTCGCTCTAGTGGACATTTATTTTCCGAATAATTCGTTACATTTGTTCTTATACTTAAGTAAACTATTTGAGACGCTGCTAAGTCGCTGCTTCGTTGAAGAAGTGGCGGCAGCGCTGCTTATTATACATAAGTATTATTTAATATATAATATAATATGTATATGTACTATATGGAGAAAGCATGTGCTATGCACAGACAACGGTCAGTGGCCGGCGTTTATGCTGACACGGCTTTTAATGTGCCGGCTGCAGTTCAGGTGACATCATATTGCAGTGCACTTGAACTGCGCTGGGCATTTGTTGTTTTCTTATATTAAAGTGTCAATGCACTATTTATGTATTTCGGGCAGCAACAGAGAGTTGCTGCTTCCGTATTTAATGTTACTCTGGTTACAGTGTAACTTCGATATATGTGCATACCACAATGCCCTTGAACTGATTACGATTAGTCTTGATTTACGGAACGCGGCTTATCTACTTCTTGTTTTTCACACAATAAATGCTGAGTCATGACCTTGAGCAACAAAACTGTCCCCGTAACCACATATACTACCCACTGTGGGCCGCATCCCAGCAATGCAAGCACTCCAGTAAGAGAAGCAAGGGTCAGTTAAAAACACAGACAGTGTGGTTGTGCTGAGCAGATGACTACGTTTGTATTTGCAATCGAGAGCGCAAGCGTGTGGAGATACCTGACAGTTGCAGCACAGAGCCAATCACAGAACACGACGCAAGATAGCAGATCGCGAGCAAACGAAGTAAAGCACAAGGAGAGACAGTGATAACAGCAGCGACAACAACAACAGCTGAAACACCAAAATCACCAGCAGCAACAAATACGCAAACAACATACTCTAGCAGTGGCACTGACATAACAATAGGTGCCAGCAATGTAGACAATATTGATGCACTACGTCGAACAACTACAGCAACAACCACATCAACAACAAAAAAAAAAGTACAAAAGCCAATACAACTGCAACAGCAACCAATTTAGCAGCAGAGCTCTATTACAACTCTGCCAATTCTAAACACAACAACAACAAATAGGATAACAACTACAGGACAGAGTGATACAGAGTGTTCACCTCCCAGATACAGAGTGTTCATCTCCCAATGGATATTATAATCAATAAGACTAGACGAAAATTTTAATATAATTAAATAATATTAATTAATTTACCAAATCTCATCAATCTAGACAAGGTCATAACGAAAAATAAATAAAGATTAGATAATATGTCGCCGCAGCCAGGAGCATACATGAAGCCGCTACAACACATTGACCATCATTGGGGTCACTGACGACTCGATACAGACAATCAGAATCCGATACAGACCACCATAGATGACATGCAAAAAAAAAAAGACACTTGCGTCAACTTGCTGCAAATGTCAAATTTGGAGGCAGATGCCAGCTCCCAAACAATGCATCGCAAGTGGAAGTGGAGGCCTTCCCAGTTAGGCCATTGCAAGGGCAGTGCCCTTGTATAAACATCATCACGGTTGCCGCACTGATACGGAAGATGCCAGTACTATTTCATTCGGTACTCTTGTGATACTGCAAGAGTTGCCAATTGGAAGCGGACGCCAGCACTCAAACCAATCATCCCACAGCAATGATTAAAGTCTTCCCTGTTAGGCCTCAATCACGACAATTGAGCGTGCATGATCCTTATGCAATATAGTGCACTGGCATAAAAGCTGCTAGATACCAAACCATTGGCCCCACCACTTGACCAAATAGACGCAGCATATGCAGCAATATGGAGGGTCTTACTGAATCCCTGTCGTCGAGAAAACACATTGCAGCAAATCCATTTAGTATGAACGATTTAAAGAGTGATCCAGACACTCACTCTAAAATAGAAAATAACATGGTTGTTAGTTATAATCTGCTACTAAATGTATAGAGGTCAAATTCTCACTCTGTGTAATACATAAGTATAAATGTTTTGTGTGATGTGTCTGGTATGATGCATCACCTCACAACTACAGTTTAACACGATTCCAACTACTGACAATAGATAAAAAATTAGTTTAATTCAATGCAATACACAATACTCAATACTAACCGTAAACAAACTCCTGCCAATCATCGGTGACAACAAACACTGACGACTTTCCACACTGGATGATTATAAGGACATCTGCAACTACTTTACCTGAAGACAATTAGTAAATATGTAGACTGAAAGGTATTTTCTTGGTCTGCCACCGGTTCTTGATACCAGTAACAATTTCGTTGCCGCAATCTGTACTTGAAACAAATTGAGCTCGGAGAATGTGAATACCACAGAGTTTTCTTGAGTACTGATTTTAATGTTGAATCTGCAGGGAATTTATATATACAATAAATGTAGAACTTATGTTTGTTAGATCCAATTCATAATCTGTAAAAGGTCTTTTACAAAGGGGTAGCTCTGATAATCAATAGTTATCTCAATAGTTTATAATAGTCTGAACAGTCGTAAAGATAGGATAACCTTATCTTATATCGCTATAAATTATGATGCGCATGCAGGTCAAATCATGCGGTGCTGACAGATGATGTGAAGTCGTAAATGCGACCACAGCGGTGCCTGTGATGTATAAGAGACTATCTGTTAATCTATCTGCAGCGCACTATTTTCTGTTTCTGTCTCGAATCGTACATCCCCAGGCGTTGAAACGCAGTTTCAACAATCATCGATAGTTTAATGGTGAACGGCGTACTCGAAGTTCGTATCAGTTATTCCTCATTGCCACCGCTTGGGTATTGGGACTTAGCTGTGTCATGTGGTCTCTTATGTGTACATTTTCTTACCCAGTGAATTATCAATATATATTATGATGAATGTAGAGCCGATATGTACATTGCGATGTGATATGCTTGATCGTCTCAAGTCGTCTATTGGGTAAGTCTGAGTCTTCCGTTTGGTTACAAGATCCCGTTGAAGATCCAGTAGTTCGGAAATAACAAATATTTATTTTTTTTTATGTAATATTTTGCTTTTGGTGTTGCGAAAGATTATGGTGCATCCTGCTTGTGCTGTCAGTAGCCCCGAGTTGTTAGCGTAACCAGATATCTGATGTTCCATCGGTGCAAACAGCTGCAGAGTTTTATTGGCGTCCTGTGTCGCATAACAGTGGTTATTGGAAGCGTATTGGTTGTATTCCTTTTCCTCAACTGGCGGTCTTCAACTGCTTTGTTTCCTTCTTCCACTTCATCTTCTTTAATTGGATGTTTGTCAGTGGGTTCTTCTTCATAAAAATAGTGGAAGCAACATTGTTGAATCTCACGTTTAAAGATCCCTTTGGTCGTAATTAACTTCAACCACTCGTACAAAAGTTCCCTTCCCGATAGAAGACTCAGAACAATCTTCCCATGCGGCCATTGTAATACAGAACATTGTCTTCCTTTATATTTACTAAAGTGCCTTCCTTTATGTTTGCTGAGGGATCTTCTCCATTTTTTGACGTTGCTGCAACATGTTGTAGATACTCCTTGCAGACCATTGTTTGCCAGAATGCATGTTTCAGTTTTGAAACGGCCTGCCATCGATTACTTAACGTATTGGTTGCTGCGATGGTTTCACAATCAGGCTTGTGCACGTTAGCGGCTCTCCAATTAGGAAGTGTCCAGCGTAGTGCTGTAAGTCATTTGGGTCATCGGACAGTGAGTGTTAATGGTCCGAGAGTATCAATATGCCTCTATTTCGACTATATAACTGTTTCCAGTTCTTCATAAGTAAGATCGGCTGTCGTCACATTTTTCAGTAATAAATGTTTTGCCACATTTACTGCAGCTTCCCATAATCCTCCGAAATGTTATGCACGTGGTGAGAATGAATTTAAATTGAACTCCCCTTGTTGTTACACTCCTGGAGAATGTTTTCGCATTATGCGGAGAATATAGTCTCACTGTAATTCCTGCAACTTGTTTTGCTCCCACAAAAATATGTTGCGTTTGTCGCAGTGAAGAGCTTAGGCATTTCCCTTACGCGAGCAATGAAACCGACGAACGGCTGCCAAGAATGCCTCTATTATCAGATCGCTAACCAGCTCGAGATGCACAGCTTTAGTCGCGAAACAGCAGAATATGCGCAATGTAAGCTGTGCTAGGCTTCTTTCCTCAAGTGTAGTGGATTTTAAATGGTTCACAAATAATCGACAGCCAGAGTTGAAAAATGGTCGAGCTTGCGTTACCCTAAGTGGTGGCAGATTTCCCATGATCTGCTCCATTTAATTTTGGCTAGCTTTAGTGCACTTGACACAGGCTTTTACCGTGCTCCTAGCCATAGTTTTCCTTTAAGATCCAGAATTGCTGCCTTGATAGTAGTCAATAGAGCCTGAGGTCCGCAATGCATGTTGTCCTTGTGTATTTGCACAAGAATCATCTTCACAACAGGTCGTTGTATGGCAGAAGTATCGGATGTTTGGAGTCGAATGATATATTTGCGCCTCCAGTCGACCTCCTACACGCAAAATTCCATTCTGATCTAAGAATGGTGACAGTGAGTTGATTGAAACTGCCTTTTCGTGTCTCCCTTTGCCCTTGTGAGATGTTTGATGTCATCTTGAAAGTCGATATTTTGAATGTTGCGGAAAAACAATTTTTCGGGCTTCCTATCATTCTTCAAACTCAATGTAGCTTATGTATTTCTTCTTACATCGGAAGCGCATCATGTAACTATTACTCTGAGTAGCTTGTTAAATGAACTTATTATGTTGTATTGTGTATATTATTCCTCCTCTTTTGTGATAGTCATCACGGATGATTGACTAACCTTTGTTTTTATTGCGGATTCATAATTATAAGTTCCTCGTTGGTAGCAATATAAGAAGCCGGCATGTAGATGATGAACCATGTAGGAACATTAGGCCGTAGAAACCACATGGCAATGTTCCCGCGATTTTGAAGCCGTCATTCTCTGGAGAGGACATCTGCTGCATGTGTGTCTGATTGCAACATGTCTCCACTGTCTCTTGGTATGGATAGCTCAGTTATTGTTGCAACTCTCTAGTGGCAACTCATTTGTCTCGAATGGATGATGAGCAATTAATCCATGGACTAGTACAGTCCGTGAATCAGACCAGAATATGTGGATGCATTTTTCATGCCCAAGTCTTTCTTTATTTTGGAAGTCAATGCTCCTAATAACAGCAGCTTAAGTTCCAGACGTGGTAGAGTTATTGTATTTACTGGTGCCTAAGTGAGATTTTTGCACATAATAATTGGATCGTTCTTCGCTTGCCCTTATGTGTTGCTCGGATGTATACAGCAGCTCCATATGCTTTCTCCGAGGCATCAACAAATGTGTGGATTTCTGCCGTCACAGGTGTTTTTCCTGAGTTATACGACGTGGTACTTTTTATGGTGTGTTCAAACCTTTAGCTCCTCCCTGTTAGCGTTTTCCATTCCTCCTGAAGATTACGGCCAGATGTCTTTGTACTCATAACCCTCCTTTGTGAGTGTTGCATGAAAATTTTTGCTTTCATTGACAACTGGGGAAAATAAACAAGAGGATCAAATCCTAAAGATCCTAAAGATTTTTCCACAAAGATGATCGGTCGTGGAGTCCAGGTGATTCCGAGGGTCTTAATCGTGTAGTTCCTCATATGAACTCCTCCAGTTGTACATTTGAAGTGATGTCTTCCCCTCGGAACTCCTTGTAGAACTTTGGAAATTGTTGGTACACCATTTTCTTTAACTTGAATCCAGAATTTTGCAGAAGTTTGTTAATCTGTTTGTTGCCTCTGCTTAGAGCTTTCTGTTATAGTTTCGGCTCCGGTTAAGCAATCGTCTACATTAAAAGTCGTTTTCCAATGCGGCAGCACCATTAGGGGTTCCTTTCTGCCTTTTGTGCTATGTGCTGCAAGCATTTTGTGGCTAAATATGGGTGCAGTTTTTGTCCCATAGGTTACCGTTTTTAATTGGTAGTTTATCCAAATCCTCAGATGGATTATTGCGCAAACAATGTTTTGGAAATATTGGTCCCTCGGGATTTATCCAGATTTATGGTACATTTTCTCTATGTCCACCGTGAAAACATATTTGTGAGTCCTAATCGCAGCAAAATTGAAAATATAGAGTTTTGCACCGTAGGTCCTTGTGCAGTTAAGTCGTGAGCGATTTTCCTGATGACGTAACTGCAGATGCATCAAACCACTCTTATTTGGTTGTTGCACTTTAGAGTTTGAGAACACAGTGATGTGGTATGAAGTACCGTGCTTTTTTGTTATTCATTTGTGTTGTCTCCTTTCATATTGGCCCAGAGGGCTTCATTATTCTTCATGAATCCACATAACTTGCCTTTAGTTTGCGGATCTCACAATAGCCGTTTGTCCAAAGAAAGGAATCTCGTGTCGCAAGATCACGACTCTCCCCAGGGCTGAAGGATTATCCATGAAATGGAGGAGGACTAACATCGGTTTCTTATCCAATTGCAGTGCTGAATGTTCTGGAGAAAGGCATTTCACAATTAGTTTCTCCAGTGGGAAAATTGCGTCTGTATCGGTTGAGAACTGAATCATTTCCCCAAAATCTAATTTGTTTGGTCAACTTATTTTCTTCCGTTAGAGCTGCACAAGTAGTTGATCTTTGATGAATATATGTTTTAATTTTCAGTACAATCCATCCTAGTTTGTTTTCTGTAATCTTGCAGTCCTTACCCAACGATAAATGCTTGACCTGCATTATGTCGTAGTTATGTTCTGCTTCCTAGGGTGATCAATTTCTTTTCCTGCTTTGTCAGTTAGGATCTGCTTATTCAATATGCTTGGAAGTTTCCACGAGCAATATCAATTGATGTCCTGGGTTTGCATCTGCAACAATGTGAGGCAATTACAAATAGCCCTCCATCGAGGTTGAATTGTTATGCTGTGATTTTGAGCATAACATAACACGTGCCTTTCGATGTTTGTTTCGTCCACAAATTTCATTTTTTGTAGCTCTGATTTTTTTATACGTGAGAGCTAACTATAATGCTCTTTCAGAATTACATTGACTTGAGAACCTGAGTTCAAGTAAGCTCTGAATTCGGCATTTGTCCATTATTCGCTTCATAATAACTCTAGCAGTGGCTAAGTACATAATTGGTTTGTACTCCACTGTGCTGCTGCTGTTTTGGTTTCTCAGCTTCGATTCCAATGTAGAGATGTGTTATGTTTTATCCATTTAAAAATTTTTCTTTCTGGCATTCCTTTTGCCTGAATGATCGCCGTTTGAAAAACATTTACGCATAACTTGTTTCTGTTAGAATCAATTTAATCGTCACGTTTCTTCAAAAACTCGTTGCACTTGTACATAATGTGATTGGGCTTGTTACAATGAATGTAGCATGGTATATTCTGTACAATCTGAGCGTCATGTGCCTTTTTTTGGTGTGGATTTATCTTATCACTGCGTGCTTCCAATGTAAGAACCGACTGTTCCGAGGTCAAACTGATCAGTTCTGCAGGCTTCTTTGAGTCTACAACTGATTATGCATATTAACTATGGATGTTTACGATCCAATTTCCTTGTTAAACTACATAACAGTATGGGATCCCAGTTTTTCAGTTCGAATTCCAATGTTTATTAGTGCAGATAATGGTCTTTGTTTAGCAGCATTGCTTTTATAGACTTGCCATCATTTGTTATTGATGGTTGGTCAATATTTTGTGTATTAATGCGTTATTTAGACTCTTTTGTTGCCTAACGCTCTTGCAGCATATTCATGCTGTTTCCATAATTTCCTTGTAAGGATAAGATGGCGTATTAAACGCTCAGCATCTCCAGTGATGTAGTTTTAAGTACCACATTATGAATGTTTAATATGTTAGTGAAAGGTTTGGTTTGTCTGCCACCGGTTCTTTGATGAGTTAACAATGTTCGTTGCCGCAATCTGTACCTGAACAATTGAGCTCGGAGAAGTGAATACACGAGTTTCCGTTTGAGTACTGATTTTATTGCTGGAATATGCAGGGTTTTATATATACAATGTCTAAAAACTAAGTTTTGTTTAAGTCCAATTCTTATCTGTTTTATAGTTTACATGGGTAGCCTTGATAATCAATAGTTATCTCAAGTTTAAAAGTCTGAACAGTCGTTAAAGTAGGATAAACCTTATCGTTATATTCGCGTTTTAATGTTAGTGACGCTATGCAGGGTCAAATCATCGTGCTGAAGATGATGTGAGAGTTCGTTAAATGCGCAGCGGTGCTGTATGTATAGGACTATCTGTTATCTTCTTGCAGCGCACTATTGTTCTGCTTGTCTCGAAATATCGTAGCAACAATCATAAACTGTTCACGTGGATGCGTGTTCTCGAATTAAACATTATAATTATTTATATATTCACGAAATTCACGCTATCTTCTTAACGACAAATTCAATTTTTTTACTTATTTGTTTACCCTTGCTCGCTTAAGTGTGACCATGTATAGTAGTTAGTAGATTTAACACAAAAAATTACATGTCGGTGGCAGCAAGAAGCATTATATACTAGCCTATGCTTAACGTAAACATAAAGTAACTCATATTGCCTAGGGTTTAAACCCTATCAGACTATCAAAACTAAAAGTGTGTTTGTTCTTAAGCAATTCATGCACTCG
>NW_026263589.1:0-24364 GCF_009650485.2 Drosophila albomicans
TAATGGCGTTTCCTTTTGCTACCAAATATAATATAATAAATAAATGCCATATATAAAATATGCAAGTATTGATCGTTGTATATAGAATATACTTACTATGCATAATTATTAATTTTCGCTCAGCTATATATATGGCGTTTCCTTTTGCTACCAAATAAATATATATGTAACGCATACTAAAATAATGATTTTGTACAACATATTATAACTATGCATATTCTTAATTTTCGCCACTATATAATGGCGTCCTTTTGCTACCAAATAAATATATATAACCAACGCTTAATAATTGCATATAATAAATACGCAATGATTTTGTACACATAGATATATATGCATAATTCTTATTTCCGCCACGATATAATGGCGTTCCTTTGCTACCCAAATAAATATATATAACCAACGCATAATAAATAATAAATGGCATATATATAAAATATGCAAGTATTTGTATACATAGAGATATAACTTTACTATGCATATTATTAATTTTCGCCACTAATATAATGGCGTTTCCTTTTGCTACCAAATAATATATATAACTAACGCATACTAAAATAATGCATATTTTAAAATACAAAAGTATGGCGTCCTTTTGTACACATAGATATATTATTTATTTATATATATATAATATATTTTATATATTATTATATAAATTTTCTTCTTATATGCGTAATTGTATAACACATAATTAATAATTATGCATACAATTTTGCAATATTTATATATATATATATATATATATAATATTTTTTTATATATGCCCTTAAACTATATATTTTATCGAATCGTCAAGCAAAGGATAAGCTTCAGTGGATCGCAGTATGGCAGCTGCTCAACCACTTACAACACCTTGCCTGTTATAAAAGTCGTGTTACAATTGATTCAAGGCTTTGTCATTGTATTAAATAATGTTTTAATATATACTAGCGCGGCACAGGTGATCGAAGATCCTCCCAATTTACTATGTTATATGTAACATTGGCATCACATCCATCGTCGTCTATTAAATGAATAATAAACTTTTAATGGTTTAGAAGCCATACAATGCAAATTGCCCCTTATTTATCATTGCAGTCCAGCACGGATACGACCTTAGAGGCGTTCAGGCATAATCCAACGGACGTAGCGTCATACCACTGTTCGCTCGAACAAGTATTGTGCCATTGGTCCGTACCTTGCGGTTCTCTCGTACTACGCAGGAATGCTGTCGCACAACGTTTTGTCATTAGTAGGGTAAAACTAACTGTCTCACGACGGTCTAAACCCAGCTCACGTTCCCTTGCATGGGTGAACAATCCAACGCTTTGGTGAATTTTGACTTCACAATGATAGGAAGAGCCGACATCGAAGGATCAAAAAAGCGACGTCGCTATGTAACGCTTGGCCGCCACAAGCCAGTTATCCCTATGGTAACTTTTCTGACACCTCTTGTAAAAAACTCTTTAAACCCAAAGGATCGATAGGCCGAGCTTTTTGCTGTCCCTGTGTGTACTGAACACCGAGATCAAGTCAGCATTTGCCCTTTTGCTCTATGTGTGGTTTCTGTCCGCACTGAGCTGGCCTTGGGACACCTCCGTTATTATTTGAGAGATGTACCGCCCAGTCAAACTCCCTACCCTGGCAATGTCCTTGAATTGGATCATACCTGAGTAATTGGAGTTATAACCAAATTTTTAATTTAAGAACACATAAATGCACTCTCTCATTAATGAATTTGTTTGCGATTATATAACAAACTCGTGATACTTTGATCAAGAAGCTTGCATCAAAACCCAATACCATAAGATATAATAAATATATCCGTATAATGGCTAGGAAATGATACACGTTCCATTTAATCAAGTAAGTAAGGAAACAATAAGAGTAGTGGTATTTCATTGTCGATACTAAACCGAAATTTAATATCTCCACTTATTCTACACCTCTTATGTCTCCTTACACTGCCAGATTAGAGTCAAGCTCAAAAGGGTCTTCTTTCCCCGCTAATTATTCCAAGCCCGTTCCCTTGGCTGTGGTTTCGCTAGGATAGTAGATAGGACAGTAGGAATCTCGTTAATCCATTCATGCGCGTCACTAATTAGATGACGAGGCATTTGGCTATTTTTCTTTTTTTTTTGTAGGAAAATGAATTTGCCCACACAACAATGCATATATGAATGGCACGTCATATGACTGTTTTCCCTTTACTTTGTACACAATAGATGTTGGCCAGTGTAGTTGACTTTCAATGAGGAAAGTAAACCTCGGTGCTAACCACTCCTTGGCGATATCCAGTATGGAACATGAACGTCTTAAAGCCGCAGATCCGCCATCTACCACCCTGGTACTGATAATATTGCTATCACCAGCGTTAAGGACTCCAGTGCTCTCAGTCGTTTTACCGACCGATAGCTCCAGATGCCCTCTCCAGTTTAGCGTAGCAGAGAAACGATTTTAATGTCCTCATGTGCCCGATAATCCCGAACCAGAGCCGTTCGTACGTCCTGTCTGTCGTAGATCTCAACCTTACTCTGATGAGCTTGGTCAAGATCAAGTCCGTCAGTCACAACCTGAGCGTCGATCACTATAGTGTGATCTGGTCGGAAACCCACCAGGTCCGGCTTATATATCCTGTTCTCTCCCTGCAGACTTGGTTCAGCAATGACAGAGTAGCCTCTTCGTCTCAAGTCCCCGCTTGAGATAATTAGCTACACTGTTGTGTCTAGCCACCCGCCTCCATGCGTACGATACACTTCTGCAGAATGTGGTTTAGTGATTCGGGGAGCAATCACATCCTGCACACACTGCCTCTTCAATTCGTCCTTCCCCTCGTGGTACGAGACCGCGTGGGTAGGGCATTGTATCCGCAGTTTGATCCCATTCAAATAAGCTTTTCCAGTTAACAAACGCGTGGGTGTGCGACAACCCACCCGTGTTGCGGAGCATAACGCCCTGCTTCACGGAGACCGCTACCATCAACAGAGGAGTGCAACCTATCCGCCCAGTACGAATCGATCAAAAGGCGTGTATCCAGAGCCGCGTCTCCCGATGCCTTGCACCTATCTCGGGCCCTCCGAATTTTCCGCACTAAGGAACGAACTGGCCGTCTCGGATTGCTTCGAGGTGGGGCCATTTTATGTTCGTTAGCCTCTGTATGCGCAGCATTGGAGCTGTCCTTCGAACTGAGGGAACACCGAGACCCCCACTTGTGTGGGGGGCATGGAAGAAATGCTACTGACACATCCATAGGAAGATCTAACCATTTCCTTACGACCGACCGTACCAGTCTGTCACACTTCTCAAACGCCTATTGCCACACTACAAGGTTAGCTTGTGATATAGCTGTGGAATGAGGACAGTTCTGAGGGCGAATAACTTCTGCTGTGGCTTCAGGGGGGACCGCGATATGATATCCAATCTGGGACCAATGTCCTCAGTCGGATTGTAGCGGGCCCCTCCCGTCCGCAGTGAACTGAATGCCGAGATACCTCCACTCCTCCGAACGCTTCAAGCTTGGACACGTGCGCGAACTACACAGAAGCTCCGTGATTCGATCACAGTACACTTCTGCTTCGGTTGCCCCTTGACACTAACAGTATAAACACTTATTAGCGTTTTAGGGTCAGCCCAACGGACGCCAAAAAGGAGACCGTGGTATGCAATAATGCCTGAAGGCCCTTCGGTGTAGAAGCAAACAACACCAGATCGTCTGCGAACGCTGCAGCGTTTGTTTGGCATTTCCGACACTGACACCAATCTCGTCCGGTAGAGACCTGAGCAACCGGTCGATGACCAAGTTGAACATATGTGGAGACAAAGGGTACCCTGCTTCACACCTCTAGCAGGGACGAATTCCTCTGATCTCCAGCCTTTACCATTGAGACTAGTGCCACCTCCCAAGTACAAGCTACGTACGTAGTCAACAAAACCCGTTGGTGCACCATACGCGGATAGGGTGTCAATTACCGCTGCGTGAGACACAGAGTCAAACGCTTTGCTGACATCAAGTGTCGCGATATAACACGAGCATGACGTCTATGGTGGTCCCTCAGGATTAAGTCAACTATTGTCGCGTTATCGGCGCAACCGTCAGTAGGAAGAAACCCCGCTGACGCGGATCCCAATCGACTGATGAGGCCAATCGAGATGCCAAGATGGCATTGAGTTGTCTAACTATGACAGAAGGCACCGATATCGGACGGAAGTCTTCTGGTCGGGATGCTCTTACCGTCTTCGGGATGAAAACGGTTCGAGCCCATTCGAAGAGTGTGGGTAGTTTGCCGCACCAGAGAATAAGGTTCATTATGCGAAGCATAACACCACTGGGAATACTCCTGGCAGTTCTTGGAGATATTCCGTCCGGTCCGGGAGAAGAAGTCAATGGCACTTGATGCAATTGCAGGTCCCTAGACGTAATAGGTGACCATACCCCCTCAAGCAAGTGTCCCATATGGGCACGGTGCTATTGCAAGAGGAAAGGCTCTGCTGTGTCATGACTTCTCTCCAGTATGGTTCCATAATCTCTTGGTTTGGCATTACCGACTCGTCGGGTCCTGCAAGCAAGGATCCAATGCATCGACCTTTATGTTTGGTCCAGTTACGCTGAACCCTAGCGAACTGCTGCCTTCTATTTTGTCTCCTATTGCGAGGCTCAGGAAAGACTCTCGCCGAAACCGGACCTTCGTTTCGATCGGAAAAATTTCCAGGAGATAGTTAGACAAACACTGGAGAGTTGCTTCTTTGCCCGAAGTCTGCGCTCCATCAATGATAGATTGCAGAACCTCGACTCTCCACGATCGATTACATCCCACAGGGCCGAAGCCCCGCAGTATCCGCATGAGGACGTCGTCCGAATGTATCGATGGTGTGATTGGAACCGACTCTGACATTGAAGAAGAAGACTCAAGCCCACTTATACTAGGGCGGCGCGTAATGGTTTGTGGTTCACATAATTTCGGGGATAAGAGCCGCTTGCCCTCTTAGCTGCTCGATTTTTGCCTTATAATTATCCTCTGTCGACACTTTTTAATAGCATCGACGCTGCGTTCTGGAAAATGCAACGCCAGCTTTTTATTAATGAACCTCTCGCCATTTGCTATGAGCTCAAGTTCCTTCCTCGCCATCATGGCCAATTCTTCCTCACACCACCTGGGTTTTCACGTCAACACGCGTACGAAGCTCATCAAGCCTGTCTTTGTGCTGACGCGACATGTGGACGCCTAAACCGGTCTTTGTTCCAAAAGATCGGCCGCATTCCACACATAGATGTCCAACAACTGGATTAGCATCTACGTTCCTTCCCTGATGGGCTCCTACGGATGCCGTGGAGAATTCACTGAATAACTTTCAGCTATCCGAGGCATGTTATTTAAGTTTGCACCATCAGTTTTTTCAGGACCATCGGGGTGGTAACCCAATGGCCCCCTTTCGCCGCTCATATTCGCTGCTGCCGAAACTACATCGGTCCAGCACCCGGAGGACACCACGAGGAGGCCACAAGTTAAGTGGGGCACATGTTGCCTATGAGTCCGACTTGATTCTGACTAAACGAAGGACGGTAGTCCACTTGCCATTGCTGATAAATGAACCTTATTCCCCTTGCTGCAGACCCATTGATCTCCTTAAGAGAGTCATAGTTACTCCCGCCGTTGACCCGCGCTTACTTGAATGTTCTTCACTTTGACATTCCAGAGCACTGGGCAGAAATCACATTGTGTCAACACCGCTAGGGCCATCACAATGCTTTGTTTTAATTAGACAGTCGGATTCCCAGTCCGTGCCAAGTTCTGAATTGATTGTTAATTGATAATCGTTATAATTTAAAAGACTAGCTGGTTGCCCAACTAGTATTCTTAAAAAATTTAGCAAGAAAGTTCCACAATTGGCTACGTAACTAAACTAATCGGGGAACAAGAAACTACCATAAATGATAGAAACTCTATTTACCAGAACGAGCACATAAACCATGTTATTGTTTCCCAATCAAGCCGACTATCTCAATCTTCAGAGCCAATCCTTATCCCGAAGTTTACGGATCTAATTTGCCGACTTCCCTTACCTACATTATTCTATCGACTAGAGACTCTTCACCTTGGAGACCAGCTGCGGATATTGGTACGGCCTGTTGAGAAGTTTGCGTGTCCCCACCATAAATTTTCAAGGTCCGAGGAGAAAATATCGACACACAGTATATATGTCATGCTCTTCTAGCCCATCTACCATATCTCTCTGCGAAAGACTTCCATGGTAGTACGGCTATAAAACAGAAAGAAAACTCTTCCGATATCTCTCGACGGCTTCTTTATGGTCGTTCTGTTGCCAGGATGAGCACGAGGCCCATATTTAATAACAAACGGATACTCAACAGGTTACGGATCCTTGGACCGTATTTCCTTTCGTTCAAAATTATTCAAGTTTTTTAATTATGACAAAATATAAATTTTAGTTACTTTTTTTTACTTGAAAATTTTCGGCTTTCGCTTCTTGAACTTAGGACCGACTAAACTCGTGATCAACCACTGTGTCACACGAAACCCTTCTCCACTTTCAGTCCTCCAAGGTCTCAATGTCGATTATTTGCTACTACCACCAAGATCTGTACCAATGACGGCTCATGCAGGCTTACGCCAAACACTTCTAAGCACACCAATTGTACCTTCCTACTCACTAAAGTTTCAAAAATTTATATTACAAGTAATATAAATATCTACTTTAGCGGTAATGTATAGGTATACAACTTGAAGCGCCATCCATTTTTAAGGCTAGTTTGCTTCGGCAGGTGAGTTGTACACACTCCTTAGCGGATTTCGACTTCCATGAATCACCGTCCTGCTGTTTAAGCAACCAACGCCTTTCATGGTTTTCTGAATGAGTTGTTAATTTGGCAACGCGTAACATTACGTTTGGTTCATCCCACAGCGCCAGTTCTGCTTACCAAAAGTGTGCCCACTGGGCACATTATATCATAACCTTTAACTTCATATCAAGAAAGTTAAGGGTCTTACCCACCTTAATAGTTTGAAGAATAGGTTTAAGATCGGTTTCGACCCTAAGGCCTCTAATCATTCCTTACCAGATAAGATTATTTTATAGCAACAGTTAAATGCACAGCTATCCTGAGGGAAACCGTTCGGAAGGAACCAGCTACTAGATGGTTCGATTTGGTCTTTTGCGCCCTATACTCAATTCTGACAATCGATTTGCACGTCAGAACTGTTCGGTCTTTCATCAGGTTTCCGTGACTTCAACCTGATCAAGTATAGTTCAACCATCTTTCGGGTCACAGCATATATGCTCAAGGTACGTTCCAGTTAGAGGCATAAATAATATAAATATTATTATACATAACTATATAGAACGCCCGGGATTGCGTTAATCAACTATAAATAGTTAAAAAACTATCCAATAATAGTCAAGTTAATTACGCTATTAGGTTTATATCCCAATAACTTGCACATATGTTAGACTCCTTGGTCCGTGTTTCAAGACGGGTCCCGAAGGTATCCTGATATCTTTCGCATTGTTAAATACAACAAGTGCTTATAATAAACATAAAAATCAATGATAAATCATGCCATTATATAATTCGAAAATTAACGCACTGTACTCATATAATCTATCAGCACTTTATCAAATTTTTTGAAATTTATTTTTATGTAAAATGCAAGCACTCTAATTTAAATAAACTCTTATCAAAATTGTTTGATAAATTCCATACAATGCTAATAGATTACAATGTCCTTATATGGAAAAAATGCACACTATCGTTTAATATTTGATTAATATTACAATTCATATGATGAATTTTCCATAACGGATATCAGGTTCATCGGGCTTAAACCTCTAAGCAGTTTACGTAACTATTTAACTCTCTATTCAGAGTTCTTTTCAACTTTCTTCTCACGGTACTTGTTTACTATCGGTCTCATGGTTATATTTAGTTTTAGATGGAGGTTACCACCCACTTAGTGCTGCACTATCAAGCAACACGACTCTTTGGAAAACATCATCTAATAATCATTAACGTTTATACGGGCCTGGCACCCTCTATGGGTAAAATGGCCTCATTAAGAAGGACTTAAATCGTTAATTTCTCATACTAGAATATTGACGTTCCATACACTGCATCTCACATTTGCCATATAGACAAAGTGACTTAGTGCTGAACTGATTTCTTTTCGCTCGCCGCTACTAAGAAAATCCTTGTTAGTTTTCTTTTCCTCCCCTAATTAATATGCTTAAATTCAGGGGGTAGTCCCATATGAGTTGAGGTTGTTTAATTACACTTATAGACAATTCTCTGCCTATTTTTAAATATACTATTTTTTTCTTGAAGGTCATAATATTCACAAAATTATTCTTTATACCATATTCGTTATAAGAGGCAATTCTAGTTTATAAAATAATATATTTTATGCTAGACATTCCTCAATATTATTTGAAATGAATAAAGAACATATAATTCTTCAAATTCTCATGCACAAGGTTTTAGTATTTTCATTTATTAATTCATATTATGAATATCTTTAAGCGAGAACTTTGATTCAGCACTTATTTACCATAATATACAATGTGCTTAAAAATTCCGAATTTTTAAAGCAATTATTTTAGCATAGTCTTACAACCCTCAACTATGTAGTCCAAGCAGCACTAAAAATTAAATTCAAAGTACATAACAGCATGGACTGCGATATGCGTCAAAATGTCGATGTTCATGTGTCCCTGCGCAGTTCACGACGATGACGCACAGTTGCTGCGTTCTTCATCGACCCAAATGAGCCGAGTGAATCACCGCTTAGAGTGATACAATTTTTTTTTATTTCATTACGTCAAGAATATTTTTCATTGAAAGAAATTAAAAATACACCATTTTTACTGGCATATATCCAATTCCTCATAAAATTTTTTTTTTATACCTAATACATGTTGCGAAATGTCTTAGTTCTTACATAATCGATATAATAAGATATATGACAGTATAGTTTAGCTAAATTTATTTATTATGATCAACATATGTAGCGTTAACCTGCAACAGGTACAACATTGTTTTTCTTTAGGTGTTGCGAACCAATGTATGCGCACTGGAATATGCACAATACATTTTGCAACGCATGTATATTATGGTACATATACACGCAGTTTTTTATTTTATCCAAAACACATAAAACACTCTTAATACAGTAATAATAATAATAATACATGACAAACGGTTTTTAGCTAATTTAAATTATTATATGTTGCATAATTGTATCTCATATGATTGAATAAATATTTATATTTATTAGTTACATAATTTATTTAATATTGAATTCCTAAAAGAGAAAACAAATTTAATTTATTAACGGTTAGATGCATTAAAACAATAATGATCCTTCCGCAGGTTCACCTACGGAAACCTTGTTACGACTTTTACTTCCTCTAAATAATCAAGTTCGGTCAACTTTTGCGAAACAACCGCAACACACAAGGCGTCACAGTGATCACGTCCGGAGACCTCACTAAATAATTCAATCGGTAGTAGGCGACGGGCGGTGTGCACAAAGGGCAGGGACGTAATCAATGCGAGTTAATGACTCACACTTACTGGGAATTCCAAGTTCATGTGAACAGTTTCAGTTCACAATCCCAAGCATGAAAGTGGTTCAGCGGTTTACCCGGACCTCTCGGTCTTAGGAAATACACGTTGATACTTTCATTGTAGCGGCGCGTGCAGCCCAGGACATCTAAGGGCATCACAGACCTGTTATTGCTCAATCTCATTATTGCTAGACGCAATTTGTCCATTTTAAGAAGCTAGTGTCCTTATAATGGGACAAAACAACAGGTACGGCTCCACTTATATAAACACATTCAAACACAATAAACATTTTACTGCCACCATGAATGAAGGCTATATAAGCTTTCAACACCATAACCTGAAGATATCTATTTAATATATTTGAGTCTCGTTCGTTATCGGAATAACCAGACAAATCACTCCAACGAACTAAGAACGGCCATGCACACCACCATTAAGATTCGAGAAAGAGCTATCAATCTGTCTTACACACTTATGTTCGGACCTGGTAAGTTTTCCCGTGTTGAGTCAAATTAAGCCGCAGGCTCCACTCCTGGTGGTGCCCTTCCGTCAATTCCTTTTAAGTTCAGCTTTGCAACCATACTTCCCCCGGAGCCCAAAAGCTTTGGTTTCCCGGGAAGCGACTGAGAGAGCCATAAAAGTAGCTACACCAATTGCTAGCTGGCATCGTTTATGGTTAGAACTAGGCGGTATCTGATCGCCTTCGAACCTCTAACTTTCGTTCTTGATTAATGAAAACATCTTTGGCAAATGCTTTCGCTTAAGTTAGTCTTACGACGGTCAAGAATTTCACCTCTCGCGTCGTAATACTAATGCCCCCAAAAACTGCTTCTATTAATCATTACCTCTTGATCTGAAAACCAATGAAAGCAGAACAGAGGTCTTATTTCATTATCCCATTGCACAGAATATTCAGGCATTTGAAGCCTGCTTTAAGCACTCTAATTTGTTCAAAGTAATTGTACCGGCCCACAATAACACTCGATGAAGAGCACTAATGCAGGTTTTAAATAGGAGGAACATATAAAAAAGTACAAGTACCTAATTATATATAAGAACTCCACCGGTAATACGCTTACATACATAAAGGTATAGTACTAACTACAATTGTAGTTGCACTACCGTATGAAGCACAAGTTCAACTACGAACGTTTTAACCGCAACAACTTTATATACGCTATTGGAGCTGGAATTACCGCGGCTGCTGGCACCAGATTGCCCTCCATAGGTCATTGTTAAAGGATTTAAAGTGTACTCATTCCAATTACAGGGCCTCGGATATGAGTCCTGTATTGTTATTTTCGTCACTACCTCCCCGAGCTGGGAGTGGGTAATTTACGCGCCTGCTGCCTTCCTTAGATGTGGTAGCCGTTTCTCAGGCTCCCTCTCCGGAATCGAACCCTGATTCCCCGTTACCCGTTGCAACCATGGTAGTCCTAGATACTACCATCAAAAGTTGATAGGGCAGACATTTGAAAGATCTGTCGTCGGTACGAGACCATACGATCTGCATGTTATTAGAGTTCACCAGTGTAACGATCTTGCGATCGCTTGGTTTTAGCCTAATAAAAGCACACGTTCCAGAAGGTCCGCGTGTTTTAATTGCATGTATTAGCTCTAGAATTACCACAGTTATCCAAGTAACTGTTAACGATCTAAGGAACCATAACTGATATAATGAGCCTTTTGCGGTTTCACTATTAATTCGTTGTGTACTTAGACATGCATGGCTTAATCTTTGAGACAAGCATATAACTTACTGGCAGGATCAACCAGAATAATGTTCATTTCATTATGTAAATATATTTAAAATATAATTACATAAATCTTCAAATATGTAAAATACATGACAACTCACAAATATTTTTGAACAACAAACGATAATATTCAATAATTGTATATATACATATGTTATACTTGACATGTACTATACGAATGTGGCCATAATTAGATAGCATTCACGTTCGCTAGTTATAATTCACAATTGTTTATATTATAAATATATATACTTATATATAAAATATATATGCATATAATCGTTCAAAAATATCATTTTATTTCAACTTACTAATATATATTATATCACACATGCATATTTATAATTTAATTCAATTAATTGAATAAAAAATTATTTTATTTTGATGACAAATTGATAATTTTATCTAATTCTGCATTTACGTGTAGACAATATTATATTAGTAAAAACCTCCGTCCACAATAGTGTCCTAGAGGATTTTTCAATTATTCACACAAATATTAATTCTTTAGCTACGAAACACCGTCTTCTTTTGAAAAAGACATTTAATACATTATATGCTTATATAATAGTTAATATTATATAACCATATAATAGTATCAATTTTTATATCGGATGAGACTAATAATTAATTATAATACATAATTATTACTTAATATGCAAACTGAAATATATGCATCCAATACATATATACGTGATGAGCACACACTGCCACCATGTATAGGTTTTGTGACACGTTTTCTACAATGCTCTTATTTTATTTAGTATTACCATCTAACGTATCTTTTGTTGCACTTAATTTAATAATACAACAGTAAAACTTCATTATTTTTAACTTTTTTAATCATATTGCCTTCTATATGATTATTTTCATATATTATTTATATATGACTTATGCGGCAAGCTCACTCATATACATAGTCATATATATTTCACTTGTGAAATTTTTCTCATATGACAATGCCTGCTCGACACGGTTTCTCCGCTTCATTTTACACCACCTAATGTATTAGGCACTAAATTTAATTGCAACAGACACTTCATTATCTGTTAACTTTATTTAATCATATTGTCTATATGATTATTTTCATATACATATTTATATAACTTATGCCGGCAGACTCACTCCATATACATAGTCATATATTTTCACTTGTACATATAAGGTATACCACCTATATATTGTGACATACATATAGCTCATTTTTACTAAGGTTACCACCCCTCTTTATGTTGCACTAATTTAATAATGCAACAGTAAAACTTCAATTATTTTTAAACTTTTTAATCATATTTGCCTCTATTGCCTTCTATATTGTATATATGATTATGCCGCATGACACTCCATATTAGTCATATTATATCACTTGTGAAATTTTTTCCTATGACATGCCTGCCGACCTCACCACCCCTATATAGGTTTTGTGACACGTTTTCTACAAGCTCATTTTATTTAGTATTACCATCTAACGTATCTTGTGCACTAATTTAATAATACAACAGTAAAACTTCATTATTTTTAACTTTTTTAATCATATGCCTTCTATATGATTATTTTCATATATTATTTATATATGACTTATGCCGGCAAGACTCACTCCATATACATAGTCATATATATTTCACTTGTGAAATTTTTTCATATGACATGCCTGCTCGACATCACCACCCCTATATAGGTTTTGTGACACGTTTTCTACAACCAGCTCATTTTACTAAGGTATACAACACCTAATGTATCTTTATGTTGCACTAATTTAATAATGCAACAGTAAAACTTCATTATTTTTTAACTTTTTTAATCATATTGCCTTCTATATGATTATTTTCATATATTATTTATATATGACTATTATGCCGGCATGACACTCCATATATAATAGTCATATATATTTCACTTGTGAAATTTTTCTCATATGACATGCCTGCCCGACGTTTTTCTACAACCCTCACCACCCATATATAGGTTTTGTGACACGTTTTCTACAATGCTCTTATTTTATTTTAGTATTACAATCTAAACGTATCTTTTTGTTGCACTAATTTAATACATACAACAGTAATAAAAACTTCATTATTTTTAACTTTTTTAATCATATTGCCTTCTATATGATTATTTTCATATATTATTTATATATGACTTATGCCGGCAAGACTCACTCCATATACATAGTCATATATATTTCACTTGTGAAATTTTTCTCATATGACATGCCTGCTCGACATCACCACCCCTATATAGGTTTTTGTGACACGTTTCTACAACCAGCTCATTTTACTAAGGTATACCACCTAATGTATCTTTATGTTGCACTAATTTAATAATGCAACAGTAAAACTTCATTATTTTTAAAATTTTTTAATCATATTGCCTTCTATATGATTATTTTCATATATTATTTATATATGACTTATGCCGGCATTACACTCCATATACATAGATCATATATATTTCACTTGTGAAATTTTTCTCATATGACATGCCTGCCCGACCTCACCACCCCTATCATATGGTTATTGTGACACTTTTCTACAACCCGCTCATTTTACTAAGGTTCTACACCTAATGTATCTTTATGTGGCACTATTTTAATAATACAACAGCAAAACTTCATTATTTTATTATCAATAATTTGTATTAAATACTAGTACAATCGTAAATTGTTTAACATTGTTTAAAATTTTTGTCAAAGTTGAACTCATATCTCGGTAGAACCTTATATCATATGGCTGCAGTTCAATAAAAAATTCACCAAGTCCAAAAAATTTTTTCTCAAGTTAAATTCAAAATCTTATCTCATTTTATTAAAAAACTGTATAAAATGATATATAAAAAGTTTTTTCTACAATTTTCATATGTTGAAATTTTTTGTCAAATTGAACTCATATCTCGGTAGAACCTCATATCATATGGCTGCAGTTCAATAAAAATTCACCAAGTCCAAAAAATTTTTTTCTCAAGTTATTAAAAAATCTTATCTCATTATATTTAATAAACAGTATAAAATGCTATTTTAAAAAGTTTTTTTCTTCAATTTTCATATGTTGAAATTTTTTGTCAAAGTTGAACTCATATTTCGGTAGAACCTCATATCATATGGCTTGAGTTCAATAAAAAATTTACCAAGTCCAAAAAATTTTACCAAGTCCAAAAAATTTTTTTCTCAAGTTAAATTCAAAATCTTAATTCATTTTATTAAAAAACTATATAAAATGATATATAAAAAGTTTTTTTCTTCAATTTTCATATGTTGAAATTTTTTGTCAAAGTTGAACTCATATCTCGGTAGAACCTCATATCATCATATGGCTGCAGTTCAATAAAAAATTCACCCAGTCCAAAAAATTTTTTTCTCAAGTTAAATTCAAAATCGTATCTCATTATATTAATATAACTGTATAAATGATATTTTAAAAAGTTTTTTCTTCAATTTTCATATGTTGAAATTTTTTTTCAATGTTGAACTCATATCTCGGTAGAACCTCATATCATATGGCTGAAGTTCAATAAAAAAATTCACCAAGTCCAAAAAAATCTTTTTCTCAAGTTAAAATTCAAAATCTTATCTCATTATATTAATAAACTGTTTAAAATGATAATTAAAAAGGTTTTTCTTCAATTTTCATATGTTGAAATTTTTTGTCAAAGTTGAACTCATCTCTCGGTAGAACCTCATATCATATGGCTGCAGTTCAATAAAAAATTCACCAAGTCAAAAAAAATCTTTTTCTCAAGTTAAATTCAAAATCTTATCTCATTATAATTAATAAAACTGTATAAAAATGATATTTAAAAAGTTTTTTCTTCAATTTTCATATGTTGAAATTTTTTTGTCATAGTTGAACTCATCTCTCGGTAGAACCTCATATCATATGGCTGCAATTCAATAAAAAATTCACCAAGTCCAAAAAATTTTTTTTCTCAAGTTAAATTCAAAATTGTATCTCATTTTATTAATAAACTGTATAAAATGATATTTAAAAAGTTTTTTCTTCAATTTTCATATGTTGAAAATTTTTTGTCAAAGTTGAACTCATCTCTCGGTAGAACCTCATATCATATGGCTGCAGTTCAATAAAAAATTCACCAAGTCCAAAAAAATCTTTTTCTCAAGTTAAATTCAAAATCTTATCTCATTATATTAATAAACAGTATAAAATGCTATTTAAAAGTTTTTTCTTCAATTTTCATATGTTGAAATTTTTTGTCAAAGCTGAACTCATATCTCATGTCTTAATTTGTGCCACTAATATGATGGCGTTCTTTTGCTACCAAACACATAATTGTGTATGAAATAAATGCATACTTAAAATACGCAAGTATTCTGTTCATATAGATACATACATAAATGTATATATATTTTTTTATATCATGCATATTTTTAATTTTTCGCCACTAATATGATGGCGCGTCCTTCTGGCTACCAAATTCATGTAATTGCGTACCAAATAAATGTATATTTAAAATTACACAAGTATTTTTGTACACATAGATATACCATGCATATATTTTTAATTTTTCGCCACTAATATGATGGCGTCCTTCTGGCTACCAAATAAATATATATAACTAACGCTTACTAAATAAATGCATATTTTAAAATATACAAGTATTTTGTACACATAGATATACTATGCATATTCTTAATTTTCGCCACTAATATAATGGCGTTCCTTTTGCTACCAAATAAATATATATAACCAACGCATAATAAATAAATGCATATATAAAAATACGCAAGTATTTTGTACACATAGATATACTATGCATATTCTTGATTTCGCCACTAATATAATGGCGTTCCTTTTGCTACCAAATAAATATATATAACCAACGCATAATAATAAATGCATATATAAAATATGCAAGTATTTTGTATACATAGATATACTATGCATATTCTTAATTTTCGCCACTAATATAATGGCGTTCCTTTTTGCTACCAAATAAATATATACACTAACGCATACTAAATAAATGCATATTTAAAATACGCAAGTATTTTGTACACATATTATACCTTTGCATATTCTTAATTTTCGCCACTAATATGATGACGTTCCTTTTGCTACCAATAAATATATATAACCAACGCATTATAAATAAATGCATATATAAAATACGCAAGTATTTTGTACACATAGATATACTATGCATATTCTTAATTTTCGCCACTAATATAATGGCGTTCCTTTTGCTACCAAATAAATATATATAACCAACGCATAATAAATAAATGCATATATAAAATATGCAAGTATTTTGTATACATAGATACTTACTATGCATATTCTTAATTTTCGCCACTAATATAATGGCGTTCCTTTTGCTACCAAATAAATATATACAACTAAACGCATACTAAATAAATGCATATTTAAAATACGCAAGTATTTTGTACACATAATTATACCTTTGCATATTCTTAATTTTCGCCACTAATATGATGACGTTCCTTTTGCTACCAAATAAATATATATAACCAACGCATTATAAATAAAATGCATATATAAATACGCAAGTATTTTGTACACATAGATATACTATGCATATTCTTAATTTTCGCCACTAATATAATGGCGTTCCTTTTGCTACCAAATAAATATATATAACCAACGCATAATAAATAAATGCATATATAAAATATGCAAGTATTTTGTATACATAGATATACTTACTATGCATATTATTAATTTTCGCCACTAATATAATGGCGTTCCTTTTGCTACCAATAAATATATATAACTAACGCATACTAAATAAATGCATATTTAAATACACAAGTATATTTTGTACACATAGATATATTATTTATTTATATATATATTATATATTCATATATTATATAATTTTTCTTCTTATATGCGTAATTGTATAACACATAATTAATAATTATGCATACAATTTTGCATATTTATATATATAAATTATATATATATATTTTTTTTATATATGCCTTAAACATATATATTTTATCGAATCGTCAAGCAAAGGATAAGCTTCAGTGGATCGCAGTATGGCAGCTGCTCAACCACTTACAACACCTTGCCTGTTATAAAAGTCGTTTACAATTGATTCAAGGCTTTGTCATTGTATTAAATAATGTTTTAATATATAACTAGCGCGGCACCAGGTGATCGAAGATCCTCCCAATTTACTATGTTATATGTAACATTGGCATCACATCCATCGTCGTCTATTAAATGAATAATAAACTTTTAATGGTTTAGAAGCCATACAATGCAAATTGCCCCTTATTTATCATTGCAGTCCAGCACGGATACGACCTTAGAGGCGTTCAGGCATAATCCAACGGACGTAGCGTCATACCACTGTTCGCTCGAACAAGTATTGTGCCATTGGTCCGTACCTGCGGTTCCTCTCGTACTACGCAGGAATGCTGTCGCAACAACGTTTTGTCATTAGTAGGGTAAAACTAACCTGTCTCACGACGGTCTAAACCCAGCTCACGTTCCCTTGCATGGGTGAACAATCCAACGCTTGGTGAATTTTGCTTTCACAATGATAGGAAGAGCCGACATCGAAGGATCAAAAAGCGACGTCGCTATGAACGCTTGGCCGCCACAAGCCAGTTATCCCTATGGTAACTTTTCTGACACCTCTTGTTAAAAAACTCTTTAAACCAAAAGGATCGATAGGCCGAGCTTTTGCTGTCCCTGTGTGTACTGAACACCGAGATCAAGTCAGCATTTGCCCTTTTGCTCTATGTGTGGTTTCTGTCCGCACTGAGCTGGCCTTGGGACACCTCCGTTATTATTTGAGAGATGTACCGCCCCAGTCAAACTCCCCTACCTGGCAATGTCCTTGAATTGGATCATACCTGAGTAATTGGAGTTATACCAAATTTTTAATTTAAGAACACATAAATGCACTCTCTCATTAATGAATTTGTTTGCGATTATATAACAAACTCGTGATACTTTGATCAAGAAGCTTGCATCAAAACCCAATACCATAAGATATAATAAATATATCCGTATAATGGCTAGGAAATGATACACGTTCCATTTAATCAAGTAAGTAAGGAAACAATAAGAGTAGTGGTATTTCATTGTCGATACTAAACCGAAATTTAATATCTCCCACTTATTCTACACCTCTTATGTCTCCTTACACTGCCAGATTAGAGTCAAGCTCAAAAAGGGTCTTCTTTCCCCGCTAATTATTCCAAGCCCGCGTTCCCTTGGCTGTGGTTTCGCTAGATAGTAGATAGGGACATATAAATTCCGGTGTTTTACGTGTGCACCTGTCACAAGTGACTTATCACACGGTGCCCCGAGCACAGGGATCAATTTAAGCATGATCAGCGCCCCCTTGGAATTCACCGCAGGTACACATTTGAAGAGCCAGTTGTTTGGACTGGACACTTCCTCCTGTGTGGGGAGCGAGGCCACCTAAAACCTCTGCCGATCTGTGGTTCACGGGCAACCGGTTGTATTACGCAACTCCACGTCGAGCACTCCGCTCTCTCCGCATTTGGATATAAACCACAGCCACCACGATGCTCCCGAAGGGCCACAACCCGTGCCAGGACGGACAAAAGTCCGCGGGCACCTGGCTCCCGTGGTACCAGAAGACCTCCGGTCAGGTTTCGTACCACAAGGGTACTACCAATTTAACTCCAAACAGTTAGCGTTGGTGACGCACCTCGAGAATCGCTTCGTACGATAAGTGGAGGTCCACTGTGGTGAAATTCTAAGACCCGTCATCCACACGGGTGAGGCCAGTTTTAGCTTTTCAGCTCGGGACTGACAGCCCAAAAAGAAATTATCCGTTTAGTCGCCTCATACGACAAGCAGGATAAGCTGTGGAGGAATTCTAAGACCCACCAACCACACGGGTGATGCAGTTTTAGCCATTCAGCTCGGGACTGACAGCCCAAAAGAAATTATCCGTTTTAGTCGCCTCATACGACAAGCAGGGATAAGCTGTGGAGGAATTCTAAGACCCGCCAACCACACGGGTGATGCAGTTTTAGCCATTCAGCTCGGGACTGCCGGCCCATTCGTCGCCTCCTGGTACAACAATTGCCGACGCTTGTGAACACGGCATCGGCAAATGTTTGCAATAGCTGCATCCTCTCCTGTGTCGCCACCGCTCCAGAAACCCTCCAGACGCCATGCAGGTATTCGATCCCAAGTCCATCGAGGTGACGCAAATCTGCATATATGGGGCATACACACAGAACGTGCAGCGCATCTTCGCTATCCGCACCGCATAGACATGCAGGCGTTCCGCTTAGACGTCTCTCATGTAGAAATGCATTCAGCGATCCATGGCCTGTCAGCAGGAATCCAGCACGTAGGCTGAAACCGAAGTCTCGCCTGCTGAAGACGAACCCAGCATCCGGGATAAAAAGATGAGTCACCCGGCCGGGTTCATCACCATTATCCCATCTGCTTTGCCACTCCTGCAGCACACGGTCGTCCAGCATCGCCATCTTCTGCTTGTGATCAAGACCCGACAGATCTTGACCAAACAGCCAGTCGCTCTCCTCCAGCGGGTGATCGCGCTTGAGTTTGAAACTGATTGCCAATTTCTTGGCAGCCAGATCAAACGGGGGAACACCAGCAAGAACTTGCAGCGCGCCACAGTGGACACTGTACGGCACACCGGTAGGAATCCAAGAAGGATGCGCCTTTGGCAGGACAGTAGGTGCATCCTGGCCCTTACTCGTCTCATCGCCGTGGCATACCACACTGAGGCACAAATAGCGCACAAGGCACCATGAGTCCAGTGTAAATGGTCCGCTTGGCACGGGGACTGATCCCCCAGTCGACCCGTAGTACGCGTGCCAAAAACACCAACGACTCCGCTAAGCCGATCACGTAAAGACGCGATATGCGGGTTGAAATTCAACCGCTCGCCGACCGTGATGCCCAGATACCGGTATTTGTCAACGTAGGCAGGCTTGCTCCAGCAAACCGTACCCCCGGATGCCTATTAGCCGATAATTGGCCCTTTCAGCAACATGACAGCCGTCTTACTGGTGGAGACGGACACGCCTACCTCTGTTCCCCAAGCTCCTACGATGGACATGTACTCCGCTCCTTTCGACTCCAGATCGTTTCGGGAGTTTCCCTCAACGAGAGAAGTAGCAAGTCGTCTGCATACGCGCTCAGTTTGCACAAAGGCTCCAAGCGCCGAAGAAGCACATCCATCATGAGGTTCCAAATGAATGGACCACTGATGGAGCCCTGTGGGCAACCTCTGGTCACCAGCACAGATGCTTCCTCGTATCTGCTGACGATGCACGCACTCCTGCCAGAGAAGAAGCTTCGCCACAAGCTGGCTTCTCGGCAGCCTGAGTCGATCAGCCGGCGTAGCACAGCATCCCACTCCACGTGTCAAATGCTCTTTGAAATCCACGAAGATTCCCGAGTACATATCTTGCCGGGCTGGCGTCGACAGTACTCTTCACGTGTCTCCAGGCATCCTCCACACAGCGTCCAGGTTGAAATCCAAATTGCCATCTGCAGCCCTCTGGGAGCATGTCCTTCATTCGGCTGACCATGAATACCCTCGAGCACTTACCAAAGACTGGTAGCAGACATATACCACGATAAGAGCCAGGATCGCTCCTGTCCTTATCGGCCCCCTTGAGAAGTGGCACAACGCGCGGGGCTTTTCCACTCAGAAGGGAAATGTCCTTCGGCTAAACAGCGGGAATACAACGCTGTAAGATGCTGCGGAATAGCACGCCAAACCTCTTTACAGATCACTCCAGTGATGCCGTCCATGCCAGGCGAGCGTCTGCTCCGTAGCCTGGCGACACAAGCACTCACTTCGTACTCGTCGAGTGTGGGTCGGAAAGCACATCTGGGGATGGCAATCGGTGCATTCGGACTCTCCGCAACGGGGAAAAAGTTACGGAGGAGCACTTTCGCACAGTCGTGCCATGTTACGACTGGCTCGCCATTTACCCGAGGCAGCCCAGCTCGGAATTCCGTTTGTGACGTCGGCAAAATCCTGTAGACATGCCCCCAGGGGTCATCCCGATTATCTCCAACGAAGCGACGCCAGTTGTCCTCCTTTGCCGACAGAATAAGCTTCTTGTACTGACCCACGAGATCCGCAGGTCCGGTAGCAAGTCGCCCTGCTTCATCGCTGCCACTACGACGAGCATTCTGTAGCCGCCGCCTCAGTCTCCTGACCTCTCGCGCGCTTCGTACTGAGGTTGGCTAATTCCACCAGACCACTTTCCGAACGGCTCTCGGCTGCCTGCGTCCAAATACTGGTCGCATACACTGTGCACCAGTGCACGCGTTGCAGACACCTGGTCATCACATGACATCTCCGTGTAGTCCTGCGGGAAATTCCTCAAGCTTGATACAAGCTCACCACGGAACGACTGCCAACGTGCATTGGAGAAGTTCCAGGAGCGGAACAGGAGCATCGCTCTCAACTGTGTCTCTGGGGTCTCGCGTCATTACTCACACAAATCGTGTTGTGGTCACTGAGGTCCCACTCGAGTTCCACTCTCCAGTCATATGCGGCCCCCACATAAGCGCTGCTTCGTTGGCAATTCGTGACGTCGATATCACTCTGTCCGCGGTGATTATCGAACGTATACAAACTACTGAACCACCATTTAGCACGCCGGCTCGGGATTCTAGAATCCATTCGTCAGCAGCTCACCCCTTCGGCGGTTCAAGTCGCCACGAGCACGCTCGAGCGATTTTTTGCTGAACCACAGGGGACAGCTGCAATTCCGCATCCAAGCCCACAGATAACCGGATTGCTACCAGCCAGTAGTAGCACGGCATCTAGATACGCAAGGGTACGGTTCCAAATCAGTGTTGTATTGGCAGTACACGAGCTCAGGAAGATTGAGCCAAATCTTCCAGTGACACTCACGCATACGCCCAAAGTCCCGTGATGAGCGACTCAATAGGCATACAGATGGCATCCGGGTCGTCAAAAAAGATGGCAGCCTTCAAACGCCGATCAGCAAACACCCGCATCCCGGCTGGAATGCCCGTAATGCCGTGTCTTTTGTCGACGTATGTTCCTGCAACCAAGCGAACATGTGGCGGGAGTACTCGCACCCGAGTTGCAAACTCAACACGGTAGCGGCTCGACCTCGACCACAACTTAGCTTGGATGAAGCTAAACATTTTAATGTCTAGCTTGCACCCTTTCTAAGACCGCACCCATATATTGGGCACGTCTCGACAGCATGTAATGCCCGCAGGGAGCCCCTTGAAACGGCAGTTTTCGGACAGTCCACCGGGCTAGCACATTTCAACGCTACATGGCCGGTCTGCCCGCATTGGCGGCATACTTCGTTTTTTCAATCGAGCATTGTGAAAACCTTGTGGTCGAATCCCACACAGCGATGACACGCGTATGTTCGGCACGAGCGACCTACAGCGGAAGGAAAACCACTTGAGTGTAGACCCGTCCGGTCTTATCAAGCACCGCTTGCGCCTTTTCGTCAACATTCTAGTGTCAGATTGATTCTGACACCGTCAGTGACCGCCACGGCTTCGACGCCATATGCACATCTTCTTGAAGGCCGACGGCGAGAACTCCTCCTTGAAGTGGTTCTCATAGAGCTCGTCCATGAAGACTTCCGGTAGAATCGCTGTGTCCACGTCGAACACGGTGACTTCGACCTCACTCCACGGTTGCGCTCATACTCCAGACCGACCTCGTTGAACTTCGCGTTGGCCACCACTTTTTTGATTTCAACTTCTTGACGGCGTACGAATGACGGCGCCACCGCGCTTCAATTCACGGACTTCGTGAAACCCTACGGCCCAGAGCTGGAGCAACTTGGCTCATCACCTTATCGGCATCGTCCTTGCCCGACACTGTCCGGTCCTTGCTCGTCACCACAGCCGACCACGTTTCCACGGGCTTCTTGGCTGCAGGAGCATTTCGAAGGTGCGGCCATCGGGCGCAACGCCGGAGACAGCTCTGGTGCCAGCACCACTCGTACTTGGGGCCGGTAAAGGGCGCAGCAGCTGTTGGCACAAACGCAACCTTCGTCTCCCAAAACGGCGTTTCGCACAACTAGCGCGGTCACCAGCTCGCCAAGCCGGGCAGTTGCCTCCAAAAACGGCGATGGCCGCTTCCGGCGCCATTTCCAGCGCGCAGCACAGCGGACCTCACCGTCTGGTTCTACACCCGCCAGCTGAGCCAATACGGCATCAGACCCCTTCTTCACCACACTGGCAGCAACAGAAATTACCAGCAGGAGCTGGACAGGCAGGCCCGCTCATTCGGGCGATAGCCTCCACCGTAGCGGGGTGCAGGGGCGGCAGTAGCAGCAGAACTCCATCGGCGACTCCAGCAGCGCGGTTCCAGCAGCGTTCCAGCGGCGGCTCCAGCGGCGGATCCAGTGGCGACATCGTTGACGCTTGCTCCATCGGCGTTGGCTCCAATGAAGGAGACAGCCAGCCGCTTGGCAGAGGAGGCATCGTCGCTCGCAACAAGATGGGCGACGTACAGCCCTATTCCGCGCCCGTCTGCTCCTTTTCTCTTTCACTTTTGGGCGATCCTCTGAAATGGACATTTCAGACTCGCTACACACAACTCGACATTCCGCGCATTTTATTGTTAATCATCACAACAACCGCAGCAGAAAATACTGCAAGCAGTAAAAACCCAAGCAGTGCAACCAGTACACTTGTGGCAAGCAGTGTACTCAGTGTAAGGTCCAAATTAACAAGCTTTTGTCCGTGACAAAAAACTGTGAGCTTTTCTCACTTTCTTATTTTCTTCTTCTTTCTTTATTGCTATTCACCTGAAAGAACTAGGACTAGAACTAGAACTAGAAACTAGAACTAGAACTAGAACTTTTCACGCACGTGGTATTAATTTTCCACAAAAGAAATTTAATTTCTCGGAAATCTAAGTGTCACTGTCACTATTTTCTATCCAAATTATTGCGTTTAGGTTCCCGCACGGGACACACTAAATTCCGTCTTTGTCGGCACTGTTTTTATCGTTATACGCGATTTTCGTACGGAGCGCACGGGACGCACGTCTGCTCACCTTCGGAGTTCGTTCGCAGATA
>NW_026263590.1:0-36367 GCF_009650485.2 Drosophila albomicans
TAATCAGTCAGTTAACTAACAATAAAACAATCCCATTATTAAATAAGCTTGTATGATTCATTACTTCAGACTAATGAATATACATTTTAACCTAACTAATAACTCAGTTTACCTATTGCACAACAAACTAGACTAACTAGATTATTGAAACAAGTTATCTGCCGAAAACTATTTTCCACCTTCTATTCTCATGGCCTGCAGAATTTGAATTTTAAAAGTTGAATTTTACACAGTCATAGCAATCATCAATATTGAAGTCAACCAGATACTGACAATTCGATCCTTCCTTACTCTCCTGCACTCACACTCGCACAATTTTCGACTCCATTTTCATATCTATTCCGCAGCTAATTCGCTCATTGTTGCGCAAACTTTTTGCTGGCGCGCCCACCTACAGTACAATTTACAATTTTGTGCTTTTCGGTCCGCGTTTTTTGCTTCGAATCTATAGGCCAGCAAATACCATCCTCAAAACAAACATCAAGTCCAATGTCTACAGCTCTTTGGGCTTTCTACTATAACTTAGCTAGGCCAGGTTCGTTTGGTCTTCTTCCGACAGTCATAAGTAGCGTCACGTTGCGTATGCCTCAGTCAGTTCATTTCTATACTGTGCATGCTTCCACAACTGCAAACATATCACTGCATACTTTGAGCACCACACTAAAAAAGCAAATCGTGCTAACACCTATTTTAATCCCCACAGATCAGACAAAAGTAATGATAATAAAGGGTATTCCATGTGTCGCTGGTTGAAGATATTTGGGTGATTATTTGCAAGCCTGTTGTTTGGCCCGTCGTGTCCAAGCTGTTCGTCATAGTTTTCTTCTGCTCGCTGCTGGCTCCGGTCTATGGACTGTTCAACATAAACACAATCAAATTTGTTGGCCGTTTTGCACTTTATTCCATTTTTACTAGTCGAGATTTCTTTTTGAACCTGAATTGAATTTGTGCCTTCAATTGACGCTCATTTAATGAATGCATTCGAAACCTCGACTCGAGTTTAATAGTCTGACGAGAACGGACCATGCCAATTAAGTATAAATATTTAAAGATGATGCACAAATATATTGACCTACCCTTGTCATTTGATGCTCAGTTTTTGGGCCGCCCGGGGACGAATGACGACTTTTGGCTTTTTGGCTTGGCAGCAGAACTTGTCGTTCGCCAGCTGCAAACCGCAAAAGACAACTGAGGCTGAAGTCTGAGACGAACTGCGAAAGTGTTAGATGCTTGAAACGTTTCCCCAGCCATCAGACAGACACGCAGACAGAGACATGGATGGCTGACTCGTGGCAAGTGTGGCAGAGGAGCTCTTGTCAGGGACCTCAAAAGTAAGCTGCCTGGCCCGACGCGCATTCTAATAGACTCTTGCCTTTGACACGGGCATCAAAAAGATATGCAAAATCTCTCATCAGTCATGTCTTATTTTGCCTTTGCCACTCTGTGGCTGCGTGTTGTACGGGGCACACGACTTTGAAAGTGTTTTGCACGTTTAGCCCACCCAGTTTGTGCTGCAGGAAAATTAGTACGCACAATACAACAACCAAAACTGCGACAAGATCATGACCCCGTTATATCCCACTCCTCTCTCCGCTCTGCGTGTCTCCACTTGCCAACTAATGCTAGAAATGTGAAAACATTTCGTTTAATAAATCTATTTATTTAAACTGTGAGGTCTTAAAGAGCTGGCAATAACCCGCATATGCAATTTGCATTTGATTGTCTAGAGCAACACTTATTAATTAGGCCACTCTTCATTAATGAAATTAATGTGAAAAATCCTATTGCATTCAGCTTTAAAACGGGCTTTAACAATTTCATTCCATACCTTATGATATGAGAAATAATTGCTGTGAAAATTAATGTTTGTCCTTAAATGGCGTGCTTCTTTGTATCCATCTAATTTATTTATATAATATATGATGCGTCAGTGCCAGATTTAAACTATTAGCAAGATTTTGCAATCCTTCTAACCAATTTGAAAAATAAATTACTTTGCTCACAAGTAAAAGCAAATACTATGTAAACAGTACGGTTGAATCCCTCCCAGTTGACTTAATATATTTTATCAAGAAATAGCTTCACAGGATATATTTAAACGGGTCAATGCCGTGGCCATCAGTTCTCTTTTCAAGGGACTTCTAAGCCAGCGCGTTCGGGCGCAAATAGATCAACGATTTCACCTCTAAGAAAGAAAAAGTGTAAGTGAGTGTTTGTGAAAAATTAGAGAAATCCAACAAAATATGCAACGATATAAATCCATAAATGTTTATTGTGCACTTTGGCCCGAAAACGAAGCTGACAAGGCTCTGCAGGCCTTTGCCCATTTTGCCAAGCAAAATGGAGAGGCAAAAAAGCAGATGGAAAAACGAAGAAAAATAAGCGTCCTCAGCTCACAAATTCTTGTTTAGGCACGTGCGTTTATCAAAAACTAATTAGACAAAATTAAACTAATGAATTCAATGTTGCAACCGTCATCAATCAAAAAGTCGTCCACCACTTCCGCACACAATTAGAAATATATTCTTGTATTGGTCTTTTTGCGATTTGCGCAATTGTGCTCGGAAATGTGTCAATTTGCGTGCGAGCCGCCAAAGCATTATTGTAAAAATAAGCAATGAAATTGTGTAACTTCTCGTGCAATTTTGGCTACTAGTTGAGAAATTAGAGAGAGCTCCTTAAGCCTCCTTCTGCCAAAAAAGTTTGCAATATGCGATGCAAAAAGACACACATGAAAATTGGCAAAAACCAATTTTAGCATATAAACGTCAGAGTTTCTATTTTTTTTTTACTCATCTTTGATGGCCAACTTGAACACGTGCTCAAATCAAATGCTGTTGGGAAGAAATAACACGCACTAGAAGATACCGCGCTACCCAATAAGCAAATGATTTTGGAGAGTAGCTCGAAAGTCCTTTATTTATTCCGAGGTACTCGAGCACATATGCGCATAACGTATGCGATTTTCTAGCCCCAGTAATTAGCCAATAAAAAGCTACTCAAGTTTTTTGGTTAGCTAACAACAACAACAACAACAGAGCGAAGAGCAGACACAAAACTTGGCAGACTTGCCAAGAGCAAGAAGCTATCTCGAGTTTCGTTAGCCTGACATGTGTAGCTGAAGAGCTGAAAAGACTCGAGAAAGATATAGCGAGGGAAAGAGCAGCGTTTTCGAGTCGACTTGATAACTGTATAATGAAAGTTTCTTTTTGAATCGATTAGTTTATTTGCAGCATTTCGCTTGAAAACACATATCTAATAGACTCAGGAGCTGAAAAAGAACGCTCACGCCAGGATTATAGGATGTAGCATTGATGAAGTCTCCTGCCGCTCTGCACTGCTCCGTCTGCCACTTTTAGCAACCGAACTCGACACGTCGTTCTGTCCATATAAGTAAGGCATAAGAGCAGGAGCATGTGGAGTGGAAAGTCTTCAGTATGAAAGGCCCACAAGCTGTATTGGATATCCATTCGTACCAGCCAATATAACATTCGGTGAAAAAAAACCGCATGCAAATCGATAGAAGCAACTGTTGCGTTAGCGCAAGAGAATGCAATAACAGTATTTTGTTTAGTAAAAATGAGAGTTAAGTAGGAAATGCTCAGCGGCCCCAGAAACAATAATTGTTGTCTCTGTGTATCTCGGAAATGCCAACAAATGGACGGGACAAAAACCCTTGTAAATGCAAAGTCAGCTCAATATTAATGAAGTTCAATAAACTCAGAACGTTTATGTAGTCTGCTCTGCACGAATAGTGTGTTTATTAAGTTGCTGTAAGAATAGATCGCTCTTAAATGCAATCTCAAGATCGTGTTCGCAGTAGAAGCATGTATGCACGTGAGTCCTCTCTCTTGTAATCCATGTCATGCCTTATTTACATCTGTTGTTAACTGCTAATCTTCTAAACATCATTTACTACTCACATCCTATATCATTTAATGTCGCTGATGCGAGTATATGAATTGTTTTGTTGATTTACTAGCTTATTTTCCATCAAAATTCAAATAGATTTCACAATCCTGCCACCCTCTGCTATACCTATTGTCGTCTATTGGCGACTACATCGAATATCGTTAACTATACTATCTCTAAAGTGCGATCATGAGTGCATCCACGAGCGCCAAGACTCGTGCACTCATTCGGCACTCTGTGTAAATACCGCTTTGTCACGCACGTCAATTATCATAATACAAGATGCATAACAGAATTTCCTAAAAATTTGCATTCATTATTCTTGCCATTCGCAATTTCTTTGATGCAAAGCGGCGTAAAAGTCACAAAGCAGAAAATGAAAACAGATGAACCGATAATGCCCAATGCAAACAAATTATGCGTAAAATTCGACTGGAAAACGATTAAGCCCAGCTTTTACACATCAAACTGCATTTTTCCAATTCGAATTGTAATGTGAACAAAATCCTTGAATTATGCCAAAGTTACTAAAGGAATCTCTGTTGCACGACTTTTATTTTACATTAGCCGCACGGTCACAGCAAGGGCAACAAAGCGCAAGTGACAAGAAAATTAGCACTCCCCAAATGTAACGACACAAAAAGTAAAAACAAAACCTTGAAGAAGGAAAAGATAAACAAAACGACAAGGGTCACCCGAAAACGGCAATTGGTTTTTGAGTTCTGCCCCACACGAGAAGCTTGCGCATAATGCTAAGTTCACGCTCTCAACATACCCTCAAAGTTGACACCCACCAATTTGTGAAATTCTCCTGCTTAAAAAGCGCTTCAGCATCGCCTCGCCAGTTATCGAAAGCTTCACTCACGCCCAGAAAGAGATAAAGTAAAGATAGAAACAAGGTAAAATCCGAAGAGATCATATGCATAGAAACAAGCCTATCCGGGAAAATTGACTTACTCTGGCCTTACTTTACAATAGCAAAATATTGAACCGGTTGATGGTGAGATATGCATAGGGCGAGCAGCATCAATAAGATGATTAATGGGTAGAGTAAAGCGTAGAACCTGTAGAAAGTGTATTAAGGATAAGAGCGGTTTAAGTATTTCCTAATTTTGTTAACAGCTTTTACACTAACCGAAAAATGACAACACTCTGTATCGCCAATTATTTGCAAGCCCTAAAACAAACTAGCTGAATATTGAACGTAGGCAACAATAATAAATTATTTGTATCTCCAGATAATTCAGAATCAATACTCCTTCTTAAATCACATCAACAAATACGAATGCATTTCCAGCCGTCGACCATTGATAAGCCAGAAATGCTGGATTTACAGTTTGCTAATGAAAATCATTTTGTTATCTCTGCAAATGGCTGCAGACTTATCAAAGTCAAATTGAGCCCTTGAGTTGAGCTCGTCTTGCAACATATTTGCGAAAAACACCTGCAACACAAGTAGCGCTATGTTACTTGATCCACTATGTTATTTACACTATTGCATCCGAGTCCGGGGCCGAAAATAGATCTTTGAGATGTTGACATTTGCTTACATTAGCTCACTAGATCGAGTCAAGCAAGCCAACAACAGATAACTTTCATTCAATTGAATGCGTGAATACTCTTAAAACAATCGGTGCGTAAAGCGCATCATGCGAATCAGATTCACCCAGACTTCATGAATGTGAAAAAAGTCGTAAGCTGTTTTTATTTTCGAGGAAACTGCAAGCCATTCATGCAAAGTGGGCATCTGCATTTATCCTTATGCAAAAGCTGCCCAAACATGGCGAGCAGCATACCACTTGAATCATTGAAGAAATATGCAGCTACTAAATTAAAAACTGTCAAGCAAGCCATTCTCTAGGACTGTCGACAACGACGATTGAACATGACACAAAGCGTTGACATTAGTCGAGATTTTGCAATGCGTCGAAATACGTGTCGAAATGTGTGTGGATTCTTTTAACGGGGCGAACTGGGATTGCGGGATTGCGGAGTTTGGCTGGAAAATTGCAGCCAAGGTACAACGGCTGACTTGTCATCCGACATGATGTTAGGCCCAATTAAGAGGGAAAAAAAGCCCCGTTTTGCCAGGGGCCCCAATTTGGCGGCCGGATTTTTTTGTCCCATACTTATGTTAGTGGCAAAGTTCGAAATGGACACAAAAACGAATGGTTCTAAGGTGCTGACCCAGAAGTCTCCTGTGCTGATTCATCTCGCAGTGCCGCGCATTCTCCAATTCCAATTCCGCTTCAAAATGTGTGTGTTGGGCCCACTTTTCGTGCCTTTCGTACGCAATTTGTGTCTACGCATTTAGTGCTAACACGTGTTGCCCATTTTTAATTGAATAACAAACCATTAGTCAGAGCACAAATTCGGTTTCTTCTGGCTCGGTTGTCCGTTCTGAGCTGCTCTTTTTCACTCACGGTCCCGTAAAGCGCACACCCAATTTTGTGACAGCGTTAACAAACGTTATTGGCGATGTGTGGCCACGACCCCCATAAAAATTGAGGCTGTAGAAATTTAGCTGGACATTGACATTGCCCCAGAAAAATCTTTGCCCTATTTGCCGCTTTGCCATTTAGCCTCATTGTGTGACTCAGACTGTCAATCCTGACTTGTGTTTCCATAAAGCGTATGACTCCATGATCAAAGATTACCTGATAGCTTGCGCGCAATCTTGTGTGGTAATTAATTAATGAGCGCGATGCTGTTGAAATTTTAACGTCATTTCTCTTGATAGCAGTTGAAGCAAAAACGGAAATTGCGCTGATTAATATTTGAAATCGGAAGTTAATTCTTTTTGAAGTCTGCTGGAATTCATTCTCTATGAAACAAACTGTCTGCATTCCATATTTAACATTTTTATCTAATAAACTGAAAAACTTACTGAATATATTTACTACCTGCTATCCCACTACGTCAATACTGGCCTATTATAACTTTCCTTAATGAAATACTACATACTTTATCCATAACAGCAGAAAGCGAATCTCCGAACCCTACAAATTTATATAGTATTCTGCAATCCCTGGTCAAGAGCCGAGACGATAACTAAAGCCTCATGGCGGACTCCGTTGCTTGTCTGTCTCTTTTCTATCCGTCTCGTCGTTACCGTCTGTCCGTATGAACAACTTTGATGCCAGCGACTTATAAGGGAACATAACATAGATATAATTTTTCGATAAACTTGTTGTCATTCAAACGCAAGATGATAGTTTGTTTCACCACATTTTGCCACACATCCACTTTAGTCCCGAAAATACTCTGCTAGGGTTGAACTATTTTTAATGCCAGTATATCAGTGAGTTAGTGTCAATATACCAAATATAGCATTCGGTATATTTCAGTATTTTTAGTTATATACATTTGGTATATTTAAAACAATACTCCTTCGCTCTATTAAAATGGTAGCGGGGTATTTCACAGTCGATAGTACAACTCGCAATTGTTTATTGTTTCTGTAAGAATTTCTACACGAATTTGACTTTGAATTAAAGAGGTGTTATTTGATTATATAATAAATAGAACTAAAATCATACACTAAATGAAAACTTTAAATTTTTGTTCATTTATCATTCATACGCCTGAAGTCGCTGCAATTGGAATCATTTAATTTAATTGCCGCAACTACTGACGGTATTTACAAGTCATTCACTTGACGATCTGCGCGGCTAAAGTTTCAAAATGGTTAAATTCATATAACAACATCATCATTATGTCCAAAGAACAACAAAACAGCCATACAAAGTTTGTGGATCAAAACTTCATGAGGAAAATTATGCAGCCGAACAGGAGAACAAAACTTATTACTTTAGATTACGTTCCCTCAAATTGGCAAACGAACGAGCGACGGCATTATACTAATCTATATTGCCACGTATTGCGTGCTGCTATCCAAGAAGATGAAATCGCTCCCGACCTCGGACTGGGAAACCAATCGAGTGAATGGAGAAACGAGCTGCAGCGCGTTGAGAGACGAAGATGATGAGCTTGTTGCCTGACTGCGTGTGCCTGCATCGAAGGAAGAGTAAATATAATCTCATTTTCGCCCCGGATTCATGCACAGTTTTGCATAACGAAAACCCCCTCGTCCATGGAGAGACGCATTAATTAATGAGGCAGGCGCCGAGAATAGCAGCGACACCACCAAAGGCCTAAAGCCCCAACTGCAAGCCCAAAGATGGCATCTCTGTGACTGTTGTTGACTTAAGTCCTGATGTACGAATCGCCCAACATAAAGGTGAGTCGAAAGAAACTTGACATGATTTAATAAAAACAAAAAATAAAGAACCTGAAAACCTCTTAAGAGAGTACCACATGAGAACTGCTTAAGATACAAATAAGACAATACTATCTACCAAAATTTAAATCCCTGAATTGAGTATACTATGTAAGTCTATTCATATATAGCAGTGCAATAAATTACTCGTGAAGTACCATTTGCACTTCTTGTAAAATCCCGTTATCAGATATACTCTTAAGTTATAATAAAAAACTGCAACCCAAGCATGTCATAAAATAATTAAGTATAAATCCTGAACAGCTGCAGGGGAATTGGTTTTGAATCTTCTCGATCGCCTGATACAGCAAGATAGCAGCTACGCCACAGGGAAGTTGCTCTATTGTATTGACTAGCTGAATATGGATCAGCCTGGTTGCTGCTTATCAGCATTACGCAAAATTAAATAAAAGCCACATGAAAAGCGAAAACGTTGCTGGCCAAAGCCACCATTCCATCAAGTCATCAGACTTGCAAGGCAAGTGCAATACGTGCTCGAGTTTCAATTAAAAACGAAAATGTATAATTATATATTATAATGAATTCCTTTAAATTCAATCAACCAAAATTGAGTGTTCAGCAGTTAAGCAAAGTTCCAAATAAATGTGAATTAATCCACTGCGCGTCGTTCATATATGCATATGGAAAACATTCATAGAAAACCCATTATCAGTAATAAGGTGACAAATTGATAGGATGGGCATGAACAGGCGATATGATTGGGATGAAGTGGAGAAACTTACGTGCAAATTATATCTGCCGAGCTCCATAAGAACAACAACAATGAACCGTGCGAGTTCGTCTTGTGAGTATTGTTTTGTAAGCTCCTCCGACAACAGTTCCCAGCAGCTCCGTAAAAAAAGTGATAAAACTTTGGGAATTCATGCGAATTAATTCGTCATTTATTTTCAAACCAATTTCAGTTTAACAGGAGTACTCAAGGCCCCACAATGAAATACAGAGCCTCCGACACGTTGCAGCTCCCCTATGGTGTTAAAATTCCCTAACTGGCGTCAACTACTACTCAATGGCGAAGGTACAGAACTGCAAATTTGTTGCAAGCATTTGATCAATCATGTCAAACATTGATCGTAATAGTACAGTCTGATGGCCAACAATCGCCATGAGCATCGTCAGAATAATAATTATGGCGAGAAACATCTATTGGGCATCGTTTGTCGAATCTGGCGGTGCCATGCTGTAGATCCTAGGGTACAATGAATCAAAACGAAATAATGCGTAGTCCTCGTTTTCAATCAACATGGCCACTTTACCCATAGTCGTTTGGAAGGCGTTCCCAAAGAAACTAGGCGTGGGGATTGCTAAACGGAAGAAAAATCTTAAAGTAAAAATAAAAACAAATAACATATTTTATGTTTGCTTTCATGCAGTGGAACACCATTTTTGTGGTGTGCAACTGACGATCCTCCGCTGGGAAATTACATGAACCATCTCCAGAGTAAGCGTGTAGTCCACAATAATCTATACTGTGACAGCAGCTCTTCCTTCAAGACATCAATATTTAAAATTAGTTTTTTTAGTCTTTTCAATTAATAGATTTTTACACATTTAATATTTAATTTAATAAAGCACAACCTTAAAGAGGCTAGTTTTAATTTTTATTAGTGATTCTTTGAACTGACGTTGCGATTAGTAAAGTTAATAACAGATGTAGTAAGTTCTCAAATAGTTGGCAGCACTGGACGCAGGTAAAATTTATAAGCTATAGCAATTGTTTGATTCATGTTTTTTTTTCTTTGAATGTCATTTTATCTACTCCCCAGATAAAAAAAATTGAACAAAATATTTGAAAAAAAAATAAACTAACAATTAGCCATATCCTTAAAGAGCATCAAGGAAACACGTCCTCTTTATATTCGCAGGATCATTTCTATCATTCGGTATTCAAGAAATATGGCGATTACTTTCGAATCCACACTATAAATTTTGCTCCGCAAGGCCAACAAAACTGTCACGCCCTGAATCGCAAAAATCCTAATATACTCCGAGAACCGCCAAGACAATTGAATGGTCCTTTGGCCAGTTGCGTCGATATCCTAATTAATCCAGTGTTAATCAAGACACACATGGCCCGGACGGGAATCGGCTAGAGGATACGGCCGAGTATAAGCCATATTCTGAATACAAAAAAGTCCTTGTAACTTTGTGTCTGAAGGACTTTCACCTTTTCTATTTACAATTTCAACTTGACTGAAAATCACACTTCTGTTATGCCAACAGACATCATCCTAGTCCTTAAAGACGGCCAGCGATACGAGTATTTTGTGATTTGTTTTACCAATTTTTGCATGCCCCCCTTACAAAATTTTCTAACCACAATTTTTGAAAATTTTGTGGAAAACTTTGAATGCAAATCGATTTTGTGTTGTTAAAATGAACTTCAAAAACACATGTCCTTTTGAAATCCTTTAAGATATAAGCGAGATATGCCTTAAGGCAATATTATCTTTAAAAAAATGGCTTTATCTTTATCTTATTTTTAAAAGACATGTTACTCGCAAGAACCAACTATATTTATTAAAATCCTAAGGAATGGTGGGGCGTGTCAAATGGAAATACAGTAATAAAAAGAAAAGGATAACGTATATATAATATATATTTATATTGACAATCACTCGTTTAAAATCACATTAAACACATACTGGTAAACTGGTAGCTTTATTAACAATCGCTCTAAAGTTAAAACCAAATACAAAACAGGACTTATAAAAGTTATAGAGTACGAATAACATAAAATGAAGTCCAAAGCGGCATTCGTATAATACAAAAGTTACTGTAAAGCCGTACGAACAAATAACTATCTAGGGAATATAGGAAAATTATGTGAGCTTTTAGACTCTAATGTTGCGAGATTTGAATTTCTCTGGGTCACTCCTCGATGGTGCACAAGGCTTTTTGGACGCCCAAGTGAACGTGCTGTCACGTATTGTTGGCGAACTTTGGCTTTGTTCGTTGGCCAGTTTGCTGTTGGCAAGCCATGCGCAAATAATACCCACCTGGGGCACGTTTTGGACTGCTTCGGCTGCTGGCGATGCACATGGATGCCCGCGTGTCGCAGTCTGCGATAGAGCGAGATGTAGATTGACCGGCGGGATGGCGGGCACAATTGTACTTCTCACAGAAGCTGGTCTTGGTGCGGCGGCATCGCTAAGCTGAGCATGCCCAGCGCCTGCAGCAAGGCCAGGACAAAATGCGTGCGTAGCAATTTGTGGTCTATCTCCTCGTAACATTCGAGGGACCAACGCGACGACTGGCGATATCTAACAAAGAAATAGTCGAAAAAATGGTGACAGAATGGTGAAAACAAGATGGCCGACCTGTCTGCTCACATGCTCGAGGATCTCATCCAGTAGTCGTGCCAGGGCTCCGGCATAAATCACGTACGAGCAACGACTGCCGCAGTCGCTAGGGATTATCATCGGCCGATGCCGTCGCATCGCGTACCTATCAATTCGACAATTCGCCGCGATGTGGTCCCACCCCCGATCATGCAAATCTGTCGACGTTGCATGTAATCGCTGCGTGTAACAGAAACCGACCATCAGAAACACACAAAAACTCGTCCCCACAAAATTTTGCAATACAAGAAGCTCGCCAGCCAACAGGAAAGAAACAACAAACTAAAATGCAAAGCGAAAATCTGAAATTTGCTTGGGCTTCACAAGCGGATGCGCTCACTTGAGCGTCAAGGAAACCCAACAAATTCCACGCCGCTTTAGGTTTCTGTATAAGAAAAAAGTTATCTGAATGCGCACAAAACTGAGAGAGGGTCTACACTGGATGAGTTTACCCATAACATAGCTGATACTTGATTTCATTTTGGAGACAGAAAAGCAATTCCGTTTGTTGCGTTTTTCCATTCGATCGGACAACCAAAAAGTATGCTATAAAAAAATGTGGCCCAGGATATGTTGAACAAATTATTGATATCATAAAAGTTGTTGTATTTTCTCAAACGCCAAATCTACTTTCTTGCCAAGACTTATATAAGCCTTAATTTCGTATAGATTCTTTTCTAAATTTGTAAATAATGTATTGGCGAAATTAGTGCGAAATTCTCAGTTCTATTTAAAGGTCTAAACTACTTTTTAAGGTCTCTATTCTAGTATAAATTTTTTTTAAAGACTTTCTACAATCTAAAAATATATTTTTTAGACTAATTCAGCTAGAAGCATTATACACTTTCCACTCGTGTTTACCCATTCTTAGACCCCTAACGGGCCATACTTACTTGAGAAAATCGCGCCCGCGAGGGTCGCAGGACAATGCGCAGGATGTGCGTCGGACACGACGCAAGGGATAGGGTAAACGGACGTAAGCAGCACAGCCTCGTTATGGTCACATCGTCCAGTTGCTAGTTGTCCGGAGGCGCATTGCACGCATCAGTTGCGCGTTGCAAGGGGCAGAGATGTGGCAATGTGAAGCACGAAAACTTCACGTTCCAGTGATGACAAACACAGCAATGCCCGGATCTGAGGGTAATTGTGTTGTAGATGTGTTGTCATTGTGAATGTGCAGGCTGCTCCCCCCCGATGTTGCAATCCTTCGTCGTCGCTTGCCTTGGCACCCTGATTATAATTATACACTTAGTGTCCTAGTTTTGCTTTGCTCTGTTTAGTTGTTCTGTTGCTGCTGCTGCTTCAATCTGGCTGTCTGCTCCTTGCGTTGCTTGCGTTTACGCAGGCCTTTGCAATAAAAGACATTTCGTAAATAAACGAATCGTCTGCGAGCCAGAAATTGACACCAAAGCTGTTTGCCTCGGACTCTGAAGCGACGCTGTCCATCCAACCAAACAGCTTTTTGCGCGCGCATGTCTCCAGCCTACAGGAATATGCACAAAACACCGCCCCAGGAAACAGAAACACAGACAGAGTCAGACGACGAACGAGTTATTATTATTGACATACCCATCTGCAAAACGCAACGAACTCTTGTTCTCAAAACCATGATTAGCCTCAATTTCACTCTGACTTGACTCTAAGCGCTTTGTTGTTATTTTGATCATTGTGTGGCAAAGCGACACTTTAACTGTCCATAAAGAATTTTATTGTGCACGAAAGTTAACACAGTGAATAGTAACAAATGTGGCCAGTTCTTGGCAACTTTAGTCGTCCTGCAAAGGAATGATAGAGTGATTTAGTAAGCTGGCTTAACTATTAAATAAATGATGGCTAATGAAATAATCAGATAAAACCATTGTTTCAACATTTGTGCGTCAAAAATATTATTAAGGTCACATAGAGTATAGAGATTAAGCTAAAATTCCCGAAATCTAATGTTAAATTCATAAAATCGAAACGTAATTGGCACAATTAGTAAATTAATTAAAGAATATTAGCATAAACATACCAAAAGTTAAATGAAATAACTATGAATATAAAATCTCTGAAACGCACAAATTAGCATACAAACATTATTGTGGCATAATAGTTTGAAATACTTGTATTTTTAATTTGCCTAATATACACATCACCTAAAATAATGTGACAACTTTCCATAAATGATATTTTTAACATACTAATAATATCCTTTTCAGCCCCCTTAGAAACTTCCCTTGCCATACCTTTAAGGCTAGCTGAGACACTCAAATTTTTGTTTTTTTTTTTTTTTTGTTTTTTTGTGTGGGAGACACACTGCCAAATATCAGATGTTTTCGCACATGAAAGAGCCGCTGATGGTGGAAAGCCGAAAAACGTAGAACGAAACCGGCAAAATGAAAACAAACCCTCTAACAAAATAAAACTCACCCCCAGCCCGGAAACTCACCCAAAGCAGAAGAGAGAGTGAAGTGAGCTTAAGAAGAGATGAAAGCACTCTTGCGAGAGAGAACAGCCTCGAGCTTGCATTGTGGTGAAATGCAGGCATCGAGCAATTCCCAAAAAACAAAAAAGAACCGTTGCCTGCCGCTTCTGCTGCTGCCTCAGCTGCCTCCGTGCATACAACTTTGTGCCCCGCAAGCGCGAGGCGAAACCAGTTGACGGCGAAGCCGTCGAGCAGACGTCGTGTTGTTGTCGCAAGTTGGGCAACAAAACTTTGGCAAAAAACATATGTCCATTGTGAAATCCAAGCATCACACACAATCGCCCCTTTGATCACAATTATTATCGTCATTCATTGATTCAGCAGCATAATCATGCATTGCGTATCGCAAGAAATGCGTTGAGTAGTTGAAGGTGCAACGCATGACAAGAAACGAAGGGATTTAGTTGAGCATCCCGATAAGCTGCCTGTCGAAGACTGTCAATTCCCGATTAAGTTTCAGGATATCGTTGTGGGCTATCAGATATAGTACACGCCGCATATCCTGCCCCCAAAACGCAAAAACATAAACACAACTCGGACTTGAACTGTAATACCGTCGTCCATCTGCGCTCATCGCTGACCTCCTCTTCGCTCGCTATCGCTATTTCTATCTCTGTCCCGTCGTCATCGCCGTTGTCGCGTGGTCGTCGCCGTTGTCCTCGTCGCCCAAGTGACTGCAACATTAGTTGTTGTTCTGTGTGAGTCGCAGTAGTGAGTGTGGTCAACCACTTGTGCGTCTTTCTCTGGTTCCTAGCAAGAAGTTACCCAACAACAAAACCCTCACCGGTTTCCGTCGTGTGCATGCGTCCCCCGTGAGTGGTGTCTTGGTTTGCTATCGTGTTAACTAGTTTGTGTCGGTTTCCTCGCATTTGTCCTTCTCCGCCTTTCGCCCTGCGCCTCCGAGTGCACCCCCAGCCATCTGGGAAGCAGTCGTGTGTGAACACAATAACTGCTGGCAGTGCCGCCTTTGTTGCATGGCAACGACTTGGCTAATCGATGAGGTGCCGAAAAACACGGGACACTCACACACCCAGCACAGAAGTAACACAAGCGAAATGACCCAAACCGATTTGTTAGGTACACAAACATTCAGAGCATACCCATATGTTCGAACTACTACAATTCTTATAGCCAGCGGATAGAAGCGTAAAACTCTATTTTTAATAGGCCAAGTCACAGTTAATGCAAGAAGGCAGTAACTGATTCGCTTGTGGCAAACTTGTGCCGGTTGCCTCCTCGTTGTTTTGCCGGTGATGTTTTGGTTTCTTTACCAGTTTACCATTTAGCTTTTGCCATCTTGCCTTTGCCAACGTTGCTCACGTTCACAAAAGTTTAAATGTGACATTTTTGTTTTCTATCGCAGAAAGATACTCAAAACTTGCTCAGCAGCCCCACCAGACAAAAACAATAAAATGTATAAGAAAACCGCAAAACGAAAACGAGAATATCCAAGAATTTAAATTAAAAAAATTTGCAAGAAATAGTTGAATAAGTTTGATGCTTTGAGTTGCTTTATTCTCTCTTTCTCTCTTCTCTGCCTAATGTAAGCCCAGTCACATTTTCTTCTCTGGTTCAATAATGCGCCTCAATGGGCGTGGCAATGTTCCTAAACAAACCTCAAACTCAGTCCTCAGCTTCTTACTACGGAATAGATGACAGATAAGTAACAGTTCTTTATATGGTGTTGCACGAGTCGATAGAAAGCTCGACAAAAGTTGTTAGTTTCCAGACAGAGACAAAAACAAACTTTACAAAGATTCCGCACAAGGTGGCTGCTCGAACTTTGCCGCAAGAGATATTTATTTTAAAATGCAAGAATCTAAGTGGGCCAACCTTGGGAGATGCAAAACGATGCGAGATGTGATGAGATAAGATTGCGACGCCGTTTAAAGATTTGCCTAAGCAGAGTTTGCCATTCGTAAATTTCACTTTTGGTTCGATTTCGAAAATAAATTCATTAAATAACAATTAATGTCGATTTAGTGTCGACTTAAGAATAATATCCAAAGGAACAAAACTCTTGGTATTAGCAGTTTAAACCCACTTTAACGCGATTTCATGACATAAGAAAGCAAAATTTGCAAAACAAACAGCGTTGATTATTAAAATGCTCAAAACCAAGCGAAATTGGTATTTAATTTAATGGATAATCAGCAACATTTTTGAAGCCAAAAGAAATGTCGAAGTTTGTTCAACAGTTCGAATTTAAACATTGACTTGGGCGTAAATCAAAATGTTTACTAGCTAAAACCTGATAATAAAACAAAACATATGTCCGAAAAATGTTCATTAGCTCGTTTAACTTCCAAAAGTATTAGTCAGGATGTACTAGGTGACATCATGTATTGTCTGCAGTTATAAATTGTTGTTCAACATATCAAAATCCAAAGAGTTAGTCTGTATTTTTCTTTCCAGATCAAAATACAACATTTAATAACACGTATTTGATGAATCAATGCTGCAAATTTGCATAGAAAAACTGTTTATTTAAGTTGAACGAATAACACAAATGAAATACGAAATCCGAGATTCGACAAGCAATTGCTAGCACCCAGCAAATAAAAAACACGTTCACATATGGTTTATGTTATTTTAGAGTTGAGCGAAATTAAACACAAAATATTCACTTGTTTATTTCGAAGATTTGTTTGTGTCAAGGAAATTTGTTCTTGTTGATTCTGTAAATTACATTGTTTTTATGCCAAATTTTTAAGATTTCCCAACAGCTGCTGCTGCTTCATGACAAATGCAAGTTAAAAGGTTCAATTTGTATTGGCAAATGCCGAAAAACCCAGACGTAACTTATGTAATAAAGGACGGTTAAAAAAGAAAGCAAACAATATAAGCAACAGACAACGACAAGATATAACGGCACAAATATATATTGAAAAAGTTTCATTATAGAGCACTTGACACACTCGACTCCTTGCTGAGCAGCAATTGTGACAATAAAAAGCCTGGATAGACAATCCCAACTCTTGGGATCATGTGGACATAACGACACGTTTTCGAACACTCTAATCTCACTACCAGTAGGAGTCAATGATCTATATGTTAAATAAAGTAACAGACTGATATTATTCTAGAAATTAGCATGGTTCAGGATTTCGTTCAAAGAGCAAAAGTTTGTAAATTTTTTCTAGAGTTGCTAAGATAATATTTACAAAATGAAGAAACATTCTCGTATTAAATAGTATTTCAAGAATTGAACGAGAGATATTTATTAGAAATTCCACAGGCAATTTCTAGTCGTGACAATGTGAAAATGATAGCTTGAAAGAGTATAAAAGTATAAAAAGCCGCAGCACAACAAGTCGGCAAAACAACATGCAATAAAGTGAGTATGACACAGGACACAGGTGCAGCCTTAAGTTTTTTTATTCGTTATTTCTCCTTGCTATATTTTTTCTGTGCGAGATTCCCTTTTGGCTGGTTTGCCGTTACAAACAACGTAGAGCAACCAGGCAATTAACAAACAAGTCAATTTTAAGGAAGCGAAGCTAAGAGAATCCAAACAAAACTTATCTCAAATGTTTTTGCGAGCTCTGTGAACAAACACACTCCTCTCAGACAACACATCCACACATCACTCACATCACACACCATGACGGTGATGTGGATACTTGGCGGTGAACAGTTGTCAGAATATAAATTACAACTTGCGATCATTTTTGGTGCAGACTTTCCAAAAAAAGAATGCGTGAAAAAGAAAACAGCAGACCATTGTTTGCCCACACCGTTTGAAAACATGAAAAGGCGAGCAGCTTCAGAAAGTTCCCAAGAGTTAGAGATACAGACCAAGCCAACAAAAAATTAAAAAACTAGCTTACCCAGTTTTAGTGAATTTAATGTAGTTCCCTTAACACAACTAAAGGCAGCAACATTTTGCCAAGATTAAAAAAGAATCAACGAATGACATCGTCGCAAAAGTGCGCAAAATCTTGAAATCAAATATTTATTAATGCACATTGCAGCAAGACGAAACTAAATGAAACTATTTCCGCCAAAAAACAGACTACTATCATAAAAAATGCCAAGAGCACAGAATTAAAAATAAAACGACAAAAAACAGCGTCAGCTGAAGTTTGAGTTGGGAAGCAACAGGAAGTGAGAATTGGCTGAAAAAACCCTTTGACACATGCCTGCGACAAAAGCTCAAACAACTAAACGCGGGCACAACAAACAAAGCAAGGAGCTCGCTTTGAGAACGACGACCATGCGTAATTGCTTTTCAAAGACACCCCACTGTAAACAACAGTTTTGATTGCGGAAATAAGATTCAATATGAATTCACTTAACTTGTTTAAGTCTCGCAAGAAAGCTTCCGATTTGGATTAAGCAAAAATAGTACGGTGATTATTTCTTCCAACTAAATATCCTAAATAAATATACCACAAAGTACTAAATATACCACAAAGCACGATTTATAATGGATAATATTTATTACGAAAAACTGATTAAAATAAAGATTCTGCTCTTCAACTTGTTGAATTCTAGAAAAGCTACACCGATTTTCAATTATTCAAAATCAATACCTAATTAACTTATACCATAAATCTGGAATGATACCCCAACGATTATATTTTAGTATATTGTATAGCACTATATTAAAATATTATACCAAATTAAGTAACCATACAAATATGGACTATACCAAGGCTTATAGTTCATATCTGAATATATACTATATTCACAAATATACAAAGAGGTTACAACTTATGTAGAGATGATTTCATTTTTTAAGATTTGAAACGTGGCTCTAATAGTATCGAAATCATGACACATGTTAAAAATATTGTTAAGCTCCACAATATTCTAAGAAATACCATTATGAAAATATAGCCTTTTCACCCATACTTTTTAAAAATGTCGTTTATTAGCAAGACTTTTTCTAAACCACTTTACCCTTTCAAAGAACCTTTACTTTGGTTAAATGGCACAAATCAGAACAAAAAGCCTAGCAACAAATACATACAAAATTATTTGCAGTGTTATGACCAAGTTTTAGATACCCCGCTTATGGCCATAAAAACTGCAAGATTTGCCAAACCTAGAAATTGAAAGACGGTGTAAAATGGCAATGCCAACATAAACACAGGCATAAGGAGCGCAGAGCAATGCGCTGCAAGACAACCAAAAACAGAGCGAAGTGAGACCTATAGGACAGGCGTGCGTATGCGTGTTGTGCACGATGCAACAATAACCGGCAGCTAAAATTGTCAAAATTACTCTCATCTGCGCGGCTTTAGTTGCCTCCCCGCTTCCTTTGTATAGTTGTCGTGCTCCGTTCTGTTTGCTTGTTTTTCGTGATTATGCTTGCTTGACGTGAGCAGGTGTATGCACACTTGGTGCGCTCAAATACAATTACCAACAAAAACCAAAGAGAGCAAAATGCAAATAAGCCAAATGACAACAAAGTTGCCTGCAACAGCTCCCACACGTGTTCCAGTTGAAGTCCCAAAACTAACTGCTTGAGCAGAAGAGGCTTAGGTAATACGACATTAATTCAGAGACACAAACGCCGCTTCACGTGCCCGCCTAAATGTATGTACACTCGTCACACACACATACCACTAGAGGAATACGGACTGAGCGCGACTGCGACAGCCCACGCCCATACGCGCCCACAAGCTGGGCAGCTTACCCACCACTGAAAGTCTAGAGGGTGTGCGAGACGCTTTGAAGTTTCGCTTCCCACTGAAAACACATGGTTGTCGTTGCTGTCGTTGTTGTTGCCTGCGGTCGCACACTCATTTTCCAAGTTGTCGCACATTTGCACACCAGCAAACAAACACACAACCCATACACACAACGCATAGCAAGGCTACCTCAGCCACTCTACAAACGTGCTAGATTGGCTGAGAATCCTCATTGCTTTGTCATTATGTTGTGTTGTTGTCTGCCGCCGCCGCTGCTTGTTGTTTTAAATCATGTTAAATTTCCAAATTTAAAAGCTCAGCTTTCGTTTCTTGACCGCCCCCCCCGTGTCGACCTCTTCTGCATCTTGCAAAGCACCAATTTCAGTTAAGGCCTGTTCTCATTGAGTTATCACTAGCTGCCTCGGTTTGTGGGCTTAGCTTCAGTCGGCGGCGCATCAAGCAGGCATTTTCGCTACCCCCAACCCGAACAACGGTTTTGTGTATGTGCCTGTCTCTATGGTGAAACTTTCGAGCTTTAAGAGCGCATCAATTTATAATGTTAATTTTGATTAAAAAGTTGCTTAAAACTGTTTTGGACATTCTTCAATGGCCATAGTCAGAGAGCGTGGCGTAGAGTAGTGAGTGAGAGCTGAGTGATGCGAGAGAGAGAGAAAAAAAGAAAAAAATGCTTCGCTGCGTGCTCGAGAACTCCAGTGTGTTTAAATATAAGAATAGCTTCAGCAGCATTGAATGAAAAGGATTAGATTTGAAAAATGAGTAAGAACTGAGCTCTTGTTAATGAGATGGCCTTTTTATGAGTGAGCCAAGAAGATAAAGCCTTTTAGAATTACTTAAAAAGATATTCACTTATTTAAGCGTCTATAAGAAAAGTAATACTAGCAAAAAAGCAAAGTAGAAGCGTCATGTAGAAAATGTAATTTAAAAAATCCCAAACCATCACTATTATTTTCGTCGATTACTGAGGATTTTTATTTATTATTTTTTGTTTTGTATGCCGTTAAATGAGTATTATATAGATAAATGTCAAAAAGTCAAAAACACCTAGTCTTTTATTCGATAGTGAATTCGGAAAAACTCGAAATTGTATTTATTTAGTATTAAATACTGCTTTTCTAAACTTATAGAGAAAGAGATACTGGATGCTAAGGCTGCCCTACTCAAAACAGCATAATAGATGGTTCAGAAACTTCAATTATCAATTTGCACTTTTCCGCCGCACTTAGTTGACAACACATGTTGATAGGCTTGTGTACAAAATTTCGAAAAAAGACATTGAAAATATATCAACAACAAAAAATGCATTTTGCTACCGCTAGTTATTTCAATCAATCAAGAAGTGCTGAAATGCTATTTACTTTGGCTGTTGTCCGAACCATTCATCATACGATAACTACGTTAGCAAATCAACTTAAGTGGACTGTGCACTTGGCTGCTTGCATGTTATATAGAATGTAGGCTCCTCCGTTAATATTAATTTGTATCAATGTATTTTAGCGCCACAAAATATTTCTCACACTTTAGCAAAGTATGTTCAGAAAACAGCAGGCAGCAGCTGTTCTTCCACTTAAGAAAAAAGACCCTCCCTATAACTTACGGGAGTAAGAACATCATCTCCCTACTTTAAATGCACTAATACCCCAAGCAAACTTATCCTTCCCCCCAGCGCGATTACCCCTTCTGACTCACCCCTGTGGTTCATATATGCTGGTACAGCTCCATTAATTCAACTGAAATTGAAACGCCCTCTTCTTGTTCGTGAGTTTACTTCGACTTCTTCGTATTTTAGTCACACAGAGATAGAGAAGAGAAGGGCACACACCCCACACACACGGCACGCAAACAATCTTGGCCACTTGGGTGGCCAGATTGCTTGCGACGTCGCCTGACTTATCGGCCCTGCAGCAGCCAGAACAGCAAACAGCAGCAGCATTGGCCATTCAGAATTTGCCACCACCAAATTCTGACTCCCCCCCTCGCTGCTTCTCTTTGCTCTCTCTTGTCTGCCATCTGTCGTTCTGTTTGCCAGGACATACAAGGGTAAAACGTAAACCAAACATGCCACACACACCTGTGGGCGGTGGGCTTCTGCAGCCAACAACAAGCCAACCAAACACAAACACACACACACACACCGAAACACACACCGCGCATAGAGTCGTGGTGGCTATGCTGCTTCCCTCGTGTAGAGACTTTTTTTCATTTCGCGTGGATTTGTGTAGAAAATTATGAATTATGCACAGTGTTAGTAATAGACCTGTCGCGTCTCTGCCTCCACTCCGCTCGCCATGCTCCTCGTTGCCCGCTCTTGTGGTCTCTGCATATTCTATAGACCATTGGTTTGAGGTCTTTCTTCGTAAGATACTCTTGCGCACCGACTTTATTCCAGAGCATATTCTCTGGCTTTTTGCGGCTTACATTGCGAGACGGATTCTGTTTGCCTAGCCACGACAGAGAGAGCGCGAGAGAGAGAGTGAGAGAAGCCTATATCTATATATATATATATATATGGAGAAATATATTATATACACAGTGTTTTTTTGTTTTTTTGGGTGTTTGTCGGAAATGGCATGTACTAACCCAAATACTGCTGGATTGGCAACTGTAGCAAAAGTGTGACACTCTCCAGTGTGTGTGTTGGTGTGAGTCGCATCTGTGTGTTTGGCACACACATAAGCTCCGCTTATTTATATATTATATCATACGAGAAATGAAAGTGTTATCAATACTTTACCAACCAACTACACACTTTGTGCCTTCGAGCGCCATAATACATTTGTATCTTGTATCGTTTATATCTCGCTTGTTCGCCATCTTTTTGGAGTTGTATCGCATAAAATGCCTGTTGCTCCTATAAAAAAAACGCATAAAGTATTCTTATTATGACCAGCACCGCATGAGTCCATGCCACCAGTTATATGACTTTTTAAAATAATCGTAAAAGGACGCCTCTCGCCTTCGTCTTCTGTTCCGTACTTGTGCTACCAAGGGCCCCTCAGTTGTGGCAAAGAGGGCCAATGGCAAAGCGAACTATGCTACCAGCTTGAATTTACTTCGTGATGCTATGTCTCAATTCTAACTGAGTTGCACAAGGCTTGGTCTAGCATAAATGTACATCTTCGATATGTCCTTATCCGCTTACACTAGCTATCACCATATATGTCTAAGTCTCTGAATTTGGCGATTAATATGTTTGCGAACTGATTTACTGCATCATAAAAATGAGATTTAATCACCGCTGCTGCGAAATATCACTTTTAATTTCTGCCCTTGATTAATCAACACTACGAAAGTCAAATCGAATATTACACCAAACACTTGTGAAATTGAATACCTTGTCATTACTTGGTGCATAAGGTAGTAATATTCTTTTATGAGCAATAATAAATTGAACATTTATAAAGCAATAATTCAAAAATATTAACAAGATAACTTTTCGTTTGTCTTCGTGAAATAAGTCTTTACTATTATTTTAAATGAATACATGAGTAAGTATACACTACATTCGTTTAATAGTCCTAGCTTTGGCTAATTCTAGTACTTTTTGCACTTCTGTCTTGGTACTATTTCAATTATACTCATAGTAGCATACTTTATGTATTTTTCGCGTTATATCAATTGTATATTCGTACAGCTATGGACCCTTATACTGATATATGCTCGCCCCAAGCAGGGTCCCGGCCGTCCACCTAGACCTATAAAGTCCTGGCTATAGTTTTTAAAATTAATACCGAATATTGCTTTCACTTAAAATACATACGCGGTAGTTTGCTTAGTTTGATTTTTTTATACCTAGCTCTATTTAATCTAAACAGGTTTATTGAAAAAAACGCCAAGCTAGTTAATGATTAAATATATGAATATTGCACAATAGACCACATACAATATAATGCAGCGCTTGTCTTCATACATACGATATGTATTATATATTGCGAACTAATTACCATAACCATTAAAATTGGTCTACCTTTCAAATGATTCTATCTGCTCATTAGGAGCGAGTATTTGCGTTGAATCTGAAGAATAGCAGAGTTGCCAAATAAACGACTAACCTTAATTACTCAAAGGACACTAACTTTACCCATACGGTATGTGAAGCTGTATCTTAGGCAGACCGCGTTTGCACATGCACTTCTACCAGATAATCAAGTGCCGTAATGGCAATTGACAACACGGCAGAACAAGCGGCGAACCAACTGCCAACTATCATCAAGTCAAAAGAGTCGCTGCCCATCAGTCAGCAGGCAGCAGCAGCAAACTGACACACTCCAGTTTCACTCAAACCACAAAATGTCTCGCCATGCAGCAGACCCAGTAACATGCGGATTAAAAGGGCTGCCTACACGAGAATGACGTTATACGCCACGAAGGTGGAGCTCCTCAGCGGGTAACTTCCGAGCGCAGAGCTCATCGGTGCAACATTGGCACTGCCTATCAACCGACTCTGGGCCTACGACACACACAAAAGCTGTCTGGCCCGGTCCAGTCAAGCTCTCATTTTGTGCACTTGCTCAGCAACCACTAGCAGCATCAGCAACCAGTAACAAACAACAGACATACAACACTGTTGGCGGTTTATGTCGCTGTCGCTATCGCTCTTTACTTTGTCTTTTGGCCAAGCTCTTAATAACTTGCCTCCATCGCTTACTCGTGCCAGCCAATTTTTATTTGAGCCGCATCTTTTATTTTTCATGTTGTTGCGCCCACAACACCATACAGCACAACAAATAATTAACAACAACAACAACAAATCATCACGACGACAACAAAGTTCAATAATGCTTGACTTTTTCCTCCCCAAAATGCGTGCTTCTCATCAGAAGCTGCGCGCACTTTGTAAGCTATATTCAATTGCAGCTTACGTGATGTCGCTTAATGCAGTTGAACAATATTGCAATGTTAGGCGTGGCAGTCCAACAACGCTCCCACAGTCCTTCAATCGCCGACCCAGTACTCCCACAACCCTTCCGCCTTCCTCCCTCCTCCTCCCCAGCGACCTTAAACCGCAGAGCGCGACCCCCGAAAGCGCGAGCGAGCGTAAATTAACATTATTTGCAGCTTACTTGGAAACATAGTCGAAATTAAAAATATTTAGAGGCCTCTTAAAATGTCATAAAAAGAACTTAATTGCGGCTGTTTGTTAATTTTTGCCCCATTTTTTAACATTTCACAGATTTAGCAACAATGTGGTCAAATCATGTTTCTATCCAAATGCAACAGACAGCCATCCTAAGCTAATTTTTTTATAATTAATTCGCATAATACTTTTCATGTTGGAGATTTGCGGTTCGACATCGGTTGTCTATTTATGTTTTAAACACCAAGTTTGATAATAAGCATTTGTTTATTAATATTCCAAGTTTAACAACTTAGCGAATTAATAAGACACTAACTCTGTGCGAAAAGTTTTCGAACTCTTTGCAAAAGAAAATTGGGATAATATAATAATATTCTGAATGAGAAATTCTTCGTAAAAGCTTTCTTATCTATGGTAAATTGAGCCATAAATCCCAAAACATAGACCCCCAAGGCAAAACTACTCGCAATAAAATGATATATTAAAATAAGTCGCTATGAATAATACCTTATTACATATTATGATCTATGAAGCTGCTCTTTCAACGCGGCGTTGTAATGGAAAGATGTATACGAAAACAATCATATCGCCATTAAAATTATGAAACTATCAAACTCGGCGCTTAAAGTGTGCGCGGCGCGAACCTTAAACTGGAATAAGACCCTCGTGCTGTATGTACATGCATTAAACTTAAATTGCATAATTTATAAACTGCATAGTAAATTAATGGCTAATTTACTTTGTTTCCAATTGCAATCTGGATATCAACAGACAGTGCACCACAAAGATAAATTATGCACACGCTGATAAAAAACAAACATAGCGCCCCAAAAATGCAAACATGAGATAAACAATAAGCTGACTGTTGGGTATACTCTTGCCAATTGAAATAATTTCGATAAAAACCCAAACCACGACTGCATCAAAAGAAATTTATTCCTGACAAATCTGCTGTAGGACAATCCCATCTTTGGCAGAACAACACACACTCATCGAACACACTCACACACACACAGCATAGAATGTACGCTCAACGGAGCTGAAACTGAAGGAAGAACAATCGTTGTAATTCGTTCGCCCAGTTTGCGTGGCTCCTATTTGCTTATCAATCGAAAATGTAGTTCCATGCCTTGAGCCGTTACCATATTCGCCTTATCCAACGATTGTGGCCACGCCCCCCCTCCGACCCCACTCTCATCTCCCTCTGGCAGGACGAGAATGCCTGGAGCCTGTAGGCCGAAGCCGTACTTTATGTCTGCTTTTATGCTACTATTTTGCGCCCCTGTGTTTCGGTTAGGCGTTTGGCATCTTTTATTGTGTTTTGCCCCGGGCACGATTTGCCCGTGAGCTCAGAAAGTACGAAGTAGAGACCGTAGCCCTCAAATACTGTTTCTAGCAAACATTTTCCACGTACCTCGCATATACTCCCTACTGCCGATAAGAGCCGTGTTGCACTTATTGATTTTGATAACATTAAAGAGCCTCACCATAATTGCGATTTAAGTTCTTGTCCATCTTAACAACACTCCGGAAAAAAGCCAAAAGGGAAAATTGAACGATCAGCAACAAATAAAGAAGTGAAAAAGCTGGCAAGCACGTGCCACGACTGTGAGAACGAGATACCGCATTTGTGAAACTTCTATTGTGAAACCATAAATCATTACCATAGCCTGTACAAAATATACCGAATTTCTCAGCTCAAGCAAACTAAGAGCGATTGAAGTAAGCCGCTTTTCTTGATCTGAGGCAAGACATAAAAAAGCTGCTTGTTTAAAAAAGTATATCTCGATTCTTTGTAGTCTCTGTAGTTCAATTACGCGACAGAGTAACCTATAATATCATGTTATATACTTTATGCCTCCTTTCTGACTGTTGCCATACATTTCCTGCAGGCCACAAAGGCTATAACACCCCTCTATTCATATGGGTAGCGATAAGAAAGAAATATAAGAGAGTAAGATATCCGGAAGAAGTCGGCTGAAATACGAGCATAGGAACGTACAATTGCGGCAATTATAATCACCACTCTTTACTGTAAACAACTGTATTATGTCGTTATATAATACAATATAAAGCGATACACGATGATGTTCTTGTTGCATTTGCGAGAGACCAAAAATGAAAATTCCTTGCAGAAAACAAAAACAACATTGAGAAACAGGCAAACTCTCTATCGAAAGACATTTATCAAATTCCGATCCAGCTTTCCATAAACAAAATGAAAAATTCCCCGAAGTGGCCAACTCCACCGATAAATAATTAGTACGGCTTGAAATAAGGAGTTAAAAGAGAGCAAGCAATTTTAAAGGCTATTATGTCGATCAATATTCACAAGAACAGACGACTCTCGAAGTTTAATGAAACCTAAGTTTTCTTCATTGAACTTGATTCAGAATTATTATTCAATTTACATTTCAAAAATAATTAATACTTTTCCCCCTTTGATTAGACAAATGAACAATTGAAAATGTAACAGTGCGAACTATTGCTCTTCACAATGTGAAGTCTTTTGACTTCGGCAATAAATATTTCTTCGAATCATATTTCAATGACCTTCCCTTTTGGTAGGACAATTTAATAAGAATTCGCCATTTCCGATTTTCACTCTTACGCACGCCAAGAGAATTTGATGCGAATCCATTCATTTTAATGCTCGCTTCAACTTGGAACAGCATTCTCATTCATTTCCGAAATACTTAAATCACATTACTTTGCCCGTGGTACCTAGTGCAACAATCAATGCGATGTTATCCGTAAAATGGAATGAACTATAGATAATGTGCAAACAGCTGATCCCCTAACAAAGTCACAACAAGAGTATACTTTATCTGTCATGCTCGCGAGCATACATTGCAAGATAGAATATTTGTTGTAGAAATCCAAAGAAGCAGATTTGCTTTAATAAATCTTGGACACACACGCAACGACCATAAACGTGTGTTCGCAAGCTGTCTGCGATGTGTTACCAAAACCAACCGAGGTGAGCTAGCAACCCCACGCCGAAAATATGCGACCAACTAACTATCAAAGCGAGAGGCCAGAGAGTCATAGAGTGCAAGCCGAAACGCCCGAAAAGAAGCCAGTCGAAACGCTGAGCAGCAAACACAAGAAGAGTAACAGAACAAAGAGACAACTTTTCAACAATCACTTTTAAAACCTCATTTCAAAACGGTGTTATATCCACCTATACAACAAAAAAAAAGCAACACTAACGAGAGAAGTGAAAGCAAAAAACAAGCTAATGTGCCTCTGAAAGGCAAAACGTTGGTCAGCCATACAAAGGCGAAGACGACGGACAGCTGGAGGAGAAACACAGGCAAATGAAAAGGCGAGCCTCGGCGAAACTTTAAGAGAAGAAGAGCAAGAAGGGAAAGCCACTCCGCAGTTTATGGCGCATACAGAGAGCCAAGCCACAAGTTAACCAGAGCAAGCAATATGAGTCCCTGCTACTAAGCGCGCTTGATTACGCCAATTCTTCTTTGTATCACGTTGTAAGAGTTATATGTTAGATAGTATACACTTAAGAGTGTGAAGTTAGTGTGTGATGGCGTCGATCAGCACGTAGTTTGGCGTGGAGAAGCGCTCTGTGCTGGCACTTTAAATCTTCCATTGGCGACAGATGCCAGTGGCCAGGAATGCCGGGCCATAAGTGATCTGTCTGCCAAGAATTCTCTCGAATGGTTCTGGCTGCTTTCTGCACTTCCCAGAAATATAGCACAGACAGAAATGCCTCTGCACTCAAACACGCGACACATGGGGCGTGGCACGGAAAACACAGGGATACATTGCCTTTGTAATCTACTGAAAATTGGTTGAAAACTTACGAGGAAAAACCGAACTAGAAATTGCGGACTACTGACATCACAGTTATTACTGTGGCCAATACGGTTATTGTGCTCCCATTTTGAATTATTTGGTCAGGTTAATTTCAAAGAATGTTTAGAATTGATCCGTAAGGTAGACTTTAAATAATAAATGATTGATACCATACTCGTCACATTGCAATATTTTGAAGACCAATTTATTTTATATAATAATTAACTATTTTTCAAGTAAGTTATTCATTCTCTAAATCGCATTTAAGATTTCATTCAATGTTTGACCTAAACCTCTGTATTTAAGAATGCACTCTTAATTATGTATTCACTCTCCCAAAAATTCGGTCTGTAATGACACATAGTCGAATATAATATCTGTTTAATCAACGTTCACGCATATCACCGGTTGCTTTGCGTTTTTATGCTGTTTTAACAATTTCGTCTATAATTAATAAGATATTCCACTGTTGGCCCAGATCAACGAATTTAAACACAGCAATTCACTCAAGTACAGGCAGTAGAGCAACCAGCTTGCTTCCGTTTTTTTTGGTCCTTTAATAATTGATGAATTCGGCATACCGAGAACAAGCAAACTGTTGTCAAGTATTCCCGCACTCACTCACACTTTCGTCACGCTCAGCCCCGTATCCAGTACCCCAAAAACTAAAAAGCATTCTATTATTCAATTGTTTGGTATCTCAAAGTCCAGCTTGTAGACTGGCAGATCTCTGCTGGCAGCGCTGTCCACATGCATGTGTCGTTGACGTGTTATGAAATAGTCCATTTTGCTGGCAAACATTTGGTCAGAAATTGCCGCTAATACGTCAGAAGTCAGAAAATTGATTTAAGTCAATTAATTTAACGACAGCCACAAACATACTAACTAGAGAACATGCAGCCACGCCCACGCTCCACATGCCCCAATGCTGCTAATGCATAAAAGAGAAAAAGCTATGATAACTTTAGAACGTGAGTCGTAATAACGGCAAGCTGAAGTGGTTGCCAGACACGTTTATATGGACAGAGGAGCTGGTGGGTGTGTGGTGGTGGTGGTACTTAGGGTTCAGCAGTCGCGGAGTAGCGCTTTGTCTGAATTGTCAATTTGTATTGTGTAGTTGTCGAAGGAAGAGTGGCAAAGAATGTACTGTTTACTCATACTGTCTTTGCACAGACAAGTTAATTGATTTTGTGGGTTGCGTGTTTATTTCGGCAAATCGATTTCACGCGCCCCACAGCACACACTCACACACGTGTCTACGACTCCATTGTGTGAATATGTGTTGCCTACTTCGGGCGTCTTAAAACAATACAAAGAATTAAACTGCCGGTAGCAAGAGCAGCGCTATGTTGCGTTGTTTGCTTACAGTCCGCTCTCTCAAATATTTGTTACACAATGTTTGTCGGTGAATTATTAACCACATTTTCAAGTTGCCTCTGCAAAGTCAAAAAGTGTAGCTCATAAAACCATTAGAGACAGAGACAGAGCAACAATGGAGGAGAGAGAGGAAGAACGATACTTCAACTATTTGCATTCTTTGGTCTTCGCATATTTCGAGGTGATTCTTCTGCACTCGTTTCGCTTTTTTTTCTCTTTGGTTGTGCCAACTGTTGTTGCGGTCGACGCTTTGCATAAATTCAAAGACACAATATGCACTGGCTAAACAAAAAATAGATCCGGGAATAATAAACAATGACGATTTTAATTAAATTTTATGTGCACAAAATTGCGCTACACACAACAACAAACCTAGAACTAAAAGGTACGTGGCGTAACTGCATTACTGTTGAGCCATAATGTAAACCCCAAAATTTCGTTGGCATTTCTGTCACGTACGGATTCAAATTGTAGCCAGTTGTCAGTTGCTGCAGTGTCTGGCTAATCACCCAAAGTTGCCTGCAGCGTTTGAAGTCTAGTCTTATTGAAATATACCAGAATATTTAGTCATCGCCCCGAGGGTTTTCAACTACTTTTGAGCGAAGAGCTAGAGGATATTGATCATTCGCTGCATGCTGCCGCACTTTCAACAGCAAGTTAACTTTCATTTTCGTTGACTGCATTTGCACGCAAATTATTTCTTGATAATGACTGTGAACTATTTATAACTAAACAGAGTCAGAGCCGTAAGTGGTGGTCTCGAACTGTAAGTGCCAAAAAAAAAAGCAAGAAATTGGGCGATATTAATCTGTAAAAATATCAAAAATTATGATACTGAAGAAGTTACAAAAATTTACCTATAGAGTTCGAATATTACCAGATTGTCATATCAAGCAATCTTAAGACTCTATGCCAACAGCACTAAAATTTTAAGGCAGTCGGTACTGAATCAAGAGTCGAAGTGCTCTCTTCTGTCTATTGATTGGGAACACAAAGTTAATACCCTTCCACCCTACTCTTTGAATGCCGGTAACGGTTATAAAAGCTGAAACTTATTCGAGATCCATGTCGGAGTATTTCATTAACTTCAAGCCAGAGCCGTGGACCTGTAGCCTAATCCTGCTCAGACTTTGAATTTTAAATGAACTGTGACTTTAGACTTGACTTACAAGCAACTATAAGATATCAAATGCAGGTGCTATTAGGACTAGTATTCATTCGGTTTCAAAAAGATCTTGATTAATTATGAAGGCATGCCATGTCAATCTTTTTTAATATCCTGTACAATCTGTATGAGCAGCCTTGAGTTCAAAATCCTTGTAATACATTTTCAAACAGTCGGTGCTTCTGAGCTGGCTGGAAAAGGTCGTTATAATTCTAATATAATATCTTGCCTGTATTCGCTGAGCCCAAGTGCTGAGCCCTTCAGTCATAATGGCGAGGCAAGGACATTCTACTTTCTCCCTAAGTTTCATGCTATCATCACACACCACCCAACAGTTCCAGTTGCCAGTTGCCCAGTTGGCATTCCCCGATTCCCCCATTTCAATTTCCGCATTTCGCTGTTGTGTTTGTGCTTGCTGCCATCTTTAGAGCTCCTCAAAGCTGTTCACGCAACAGAGGCCACAAGCACAGAAGAAGAGGACCTGAAACGACAAAGGCATTTCGCATTTTGCGTACTGGCTGGTTTCCAGACGAGTATAAACCTGCCTATAACTTACCGCTCTAGAACTCACACATTTTGCCTAACTAAGGGCCCATTTCTTAATGTGCATCCAAAAAGGAGCAACAGAGCAGAGCAGAGCACAAGCAAGATTGATTGCCTGAAACTGGGAAGGCCAACATCTGCAAATTGGCCAACATTTTTTGTTGACACACCCAACGCGGCAGCCAAACGGATCCAAATCGTTTAATGACACCCCGACCCCAACGTGAGTTCCTTTTTCCTCGCCCTTCTCTTTCCGTCACAGAAGTTGCAGTGTGCAAATGCCATTAAAAAGAAAAATTCACGCACACGGGTAAGCAAGGAACAACAAACAATAGTAAAGCAAGAGAAATGGAGAGCATAGCCAAGGCAGACAGTGCTTTTCTACTTGCTGCTCGGTTTTCTTGGCTTGCTGTTCTCAGATGGTCTGGTGCGACACAGTCTTCTTATTAAGAGAGGATCGACGTGCGAGACACGCAACGTTTTTATGGCGTGCATACTCTGTACACGACACTGCACACACACTCTACGGTAGGTAAAATTTCCGAAGATTTGCCGCTGCAGGTAGTTGTATAAAACTTAATTTTTTGGTCAGTTTCCACAACGGAGTCACGAGCACCCGTACACTCGACTCGCCATTGCTTTCCCCTCTCTCGATCAGCCAGCGGCCTACAGCAAAAAAGCACTCGAGAATTGTCATATCACAAAAAGTTTATAGGACGTCAACAGGCATTGTGGCAGCAACACCAGCACTAAACACTCCCTTCCCATGTTCGCCCCTATCGCTTTCCTCCTCTGCATCGGAGGTGCCCTAATAGGATTGCCTCAGCGTCTGCGCTACTGGATGAGGAGAACCAGCAGTAGCAAGCTGTGTCAACTGACGGGGCCTAAACAAGGGGTATATCGGCTGATCGTCATGGTGATGATCTATTGGCCTACATATGTAGCAGGTTGCCCTTTGCCCCCTCCTTTTAACCCCTCTCATCACCTCTGGTCTCTTTCATTGTGTTAACTTTATGATTGCGTGTTTGCGTCTCTTATGTCTATGTGCTTTGGCTTTTCCTGCTTCTGATGTTGTTGTTTGTCGACCACATTCTTGTGGCCTGTTGCAATTGCAAGGCTCATTGCCATAAATCCAAGCATTATTACCACTCCGGCCGCGGTTTGGCAATGCAACCTGCTAACATTACCACAACGTTCCGTTGTGCTTTGCTGAACTTTTATTGCCAGCTGGCAAATCGTTAAGTCGGATTTAGGCTGATCCTGTCTCCATTCCCCACTTTCTCTCTCGTCCGTCTCTCGTGTTTTTTGTGCTCTTTTTGTTTGACTCTTGCCAGTTATTGCTTGGAAACATACCCTTTTTTTGGCTAGCTTGGCCTTAATGACGTGCACCAGTTCTTCGTCCGCCGGTTTTCTCAATTTTGAACTTATTATTCTCTCCCCATTCTCTCAACTCGCTTTCTATAATACTCTATCTTGTTCGGCTCTCCGCGCGACTCTTGCGTCGCACATAAATATATTTATTCTGTCACTCGCAGTTGAAAACAAAAATTTGTAGGCTTATTTGCCTGCATGTTTTATCCTCAGCACATGCTCTTTTGTGCCTCCCTATTTTCCATCCTCTTCGTTTGCCAGTGCTCCTATGCACTTATTGTATTTCTGTGCGCTTGTGGGTTCGACGTCATTCCGTCTAGCCATTTCGTTGTTAATGGCCAAAACTTTCACAGTACTCACGACAAACACATTATGGCGAGATCGAAATGCGAACAATGTTGCGCAGTTCTATTTGACCAACATGGTGCAACGCCAACGAAGCGCAACGAAATTAAATGAAATGAGAAATGCTGTGAAATACGAGTTTGATGGCGACTATACCAAGGTTATAAGAAATCTCCATTGGTTTCTAAATCATGCTTTTTAAACAAATACCTTATTCTCAAAATGATACCGAAAAATATGACAAAATATAAGCAAAGGCAAGGCGTATATCTGACTATAGTTCCACATTATAAAATAGTAACAATTACAGTACTACAAACTATATCAGTTGTCAGCAAAGCATTCTAAGATCCGATTCGCTAGTTTTTGTCATGCAAAATATTTTCTTAAATAAGTTACATATCCTTCTACCCTAATGGTAAAAATCATGTTAAGAAAATGTAAATATGTACACTACAGTAAATAAGCCAATTCTCTAAAATGAAAAGAATTTGCAGTTCGCAATTATTGAAAATCACACTTTTTTGGCCAGCACTATCGATATATTGTATTTAGCTATATTATTCAGAAGCTACTAATTTTCCCAATTTCAATTTAACTTTTCTCAATTTGAAGCTTCTATAATCGTGTTACTATAATATACATCAGCAGTAAACACACATTAAAAGTTTTGAGAATTTTTACATCAGGCACAGAACAAATTGTCTAACTTTAATATATCACAAATTTTTAGCTTAATTATCACGTTTTCTCTTAAATGACTTCCAGTCTTCTCAAGAGCATGCGTCTTTAATCATAGCCTGTACATAATATACAGATACCCTCACACATAAGCTATATTTAGTCTGCCCGTTCTCCATTAACAAGTTCACACGTTTCGGTTCTAAAGAAAATCACACTTTCTGCTCTACTTACTAGTAAATCCAAGTAGTCTACACTCCTGCCACATCAAAGATTACACTGTCTCTATCCATTAACGAACCGTCGCCTGAGCACAAAGCCACTTGTTCAACAGACACTAACGACATAGTAACAACCGAAGATGTTTGAGCTGATAGCGTGATTGCACAATGCTCTCTCATAATATATAGGCATCACTCTATTGAACAACAGCCAACATCGAAACTTGTAGTTCTGACAAAATGTGAGAAGCCCAGCTCGGGAGGAAAAGTGAAAAACTTCACCACAACAGCAGCAAGAACGAAACGGATTACGCGCAAGAGGAAAAAGAAAGGAAACCTTACAACACCTCTAATGAATAGCATCGTCACTCAATAATACATAAGAAGTCGTGACGAAGGGACAGCTGCAAGAGAACATCTCCCTAGTTGGCCAGGTGGCCCCAGTCTAGAGAAACGAAGACAATACGATTCGGATGCAAGGCACTGCAGTACTGCATCCTCACTATAATGTTCGCCGACAATAAAGCCAACTAAAGAAGCATTAAGCTGCCAATAAAAAGACAACGCAGGGGCTTCAGCTTTGATAACTGAACAATTGTCCGAGCAAACAATGCAACACTAATAAAGGCACTAGAGCGAATTTTGTATGCAAATAGCAAACAGCCTAACAACAGACAACCAGCAAGCAAATAAGACACACAACAGCAGCACCAGCCACAGCAGCAGCTAGAAGAACCGGCCAACAACAGCTCAGGCCAGCAGCAGTAGAGCATGCATCAATTCAAACGCGCCACGGGCTTTATGCGATACATTATGTATATATACTACGTCTCACAATCATTGTGCATGCAATATCTCTGACTATTGCAAGTGAAGATGTGGCCGCAACCGTGAGTCTTAATTAACTAATATGCTATTAAAATGCTAAGAGACGCGAGCTAACAACAGTCAACATCGCAACATGTCGAACAACACAGCATACAGCATCAGCAGAAGCTGGAACGCACAGGACAGCAACCACTCCATGACGGCGGATATGGTACTGCAACAACCCACTGGACCCACTCTGCAGAGTGGTCCACGAAGCCATTTTAAGTGACCTTGCACCGATCAGCAACGCACTCATGCTCAAAAAGAGCCAACAACTCTAGCAACCGAAGCAAACATACAAGAGCCCACCCAGCAAAGTCAATGACACAATACGAAAAACTTAACAGACAATTGTGCCAAATATTTCTAGCAGCAGCTTAAAGCAGGAGAGCAGCAGCAGCTACGCAACACACATCGCACGGCAGTCGTCAGGACATTAAGGAGCATTGCAAAGAGCTTGGACTGGATCATGTCGGTTCCAACTGGCTATGACGATGTCTGCCTCAGCCTGCTGTGTGCGGCAGTCAAGCGGCGTTTCGCTTGGCTCAGGCAATCCGTGTGTATTGGGCCGTCGGCATTTCTCGATGGGCCTGAAACAGTGCAGTTGTGCCACATGCCACATGTCCGTCATGCCAGCAAGCGCTGCAACAAGCAACTTAGGTTGCCCTCTTTCAAAAACAAGCGTTTTTTTCGCCCGTTATATCGCCAAGCCCAATAAAACCCGTTCAACACAGTCGAGTGCAATAAACTTGCACACACTTGAGCGGCCAGCGAGCACTAGCATGAGCAGTTGCAGTTGCAGTGGGCACTTGCAATGCCCAAAGCGTCGCCTTCTGGTTTTTGCTTCCTCCGTGCCTGGTCATCGATTTGCCCATCCACAATCCTCAGCGCCACATATGTCAAACATGTTGATGCTCCTGCCTGCCAGCTGCTCTATCTCCCCTTATTTGCTTTTTCTAGTCTGCCCCCCTATTTCCTTTTAACGCAGCCCCTTGCAAATGCGGCCAAGTTTGTGTGCCAGTCGAGTGGCGTTGGCCGTATTAGACAAGTGGTTTCATTGGCGGCAGAGACAGCAGCATGAAGCTTCACGTTTTAACTTACAGTGTTGTGTTCAAGTCCAAAGTCGAATGCATACACACACGTAATTATGCAGCTATCTAGTTAAACAAGCATTTGTGATTTAGCAAATCGAAGGCATTATTAAGCTTACTGAATGAGTAGAGTTCCACA
>NW_026263591.1:0-19673 GCF_009650485.2 Drosophila albomicans
TCTGAAATGTCAAAGTGAAGAAATTCAAAGTAAGGCGCGGGTCAAACGGCGGGGTAACTATACTCTCTTAAGGAGGATCAATGGGTCTGCAAAGGGAACTAATGGTTCATTTATCAGCACTGGCAAAGTGACTACGTCCTTCGTTAGTCAGATCAAGTCGACTCATAAGGCAACATGTGCACCCCACTTAACTGGGCCTCCCGTGGTGTGCTTTACCAGAGCCAAGGCGGGTGCTGGACGATGTAGTTTCGGCAGCAGGAATATGAGCGGCGAAAGGGGCCAGCCGGATGGTCCTGAAAAACTGATGGTAGCAAACCTTAAATAACATGCCTCGTATGCTAAGTTACTTCCAAGGTGAATTCTCCTACGGCACCGTAGAGCCCATCAGGGAAGGAACGTAGATGCTAATCCAGTTGTTGACATCTATGTGTGGAATGCGGCATTCGTTTTGGAAGCAAAGGACCGGTTTAGGGCGTCCACACTGTCGCGTCAGCACAAAGACAGGCTTGCATGAGCTTCGTACGCGTGTGACGTGAAAACCAGGTGTGTGAGAATAATTGGCCATTGAGGCGAGGAAGAACTTTGAGCTCAAGCAATGGCGAGAGGTATTAAATAAAAAGCTGGCGTTGCATTTTCAGAAACGCAGCGTCGGATGCTATTAAAAAGTGGTCGACAGAAGGGATAATTATAAGGCAAAATCGAGGCAGTAAGAGGGCAAGCGGCTCTTATACCCGATAATTAGTGATACCCAACCATTACGCGCCGCCCTAGTATATAGATGGGCTTGAGTTTCTTCTTCAAGTGTCAGAGTCGGTTCCAATCACACCAATCGATACATATCGGACGACGTCCTCATGCGGATACTGCGGGCTCGGCCCTGTGGGATGGTAATCGATCGTGCAGAGCGAGGTTCTGGTTCAATCTATGCATTGATGGAGCGCAGAACTTCGGGCAAAAGAAGCAAACTCTCCAGTGTTATGTCTAACTAATCTCCTGGAAATTTTTGCCGAATCGAAACGAAGGTGCCTGGTTTCGGCGAGAAGGTCTTTCCTGAGCCTCGCAATAGGAACACAAATAGAAGGCAGCAGTTCGCTAGGGGTTCAGCAGTAAACTGGGACTAAAATAAAGGTCGATGCATTGGATCCTTGCTTGGAGGACCCGACGAGTCGTAATGCCAAAACAGGAGATTATGGACAATTGGAGAGAATGTCATGACAAGCAGAGCTTTCCCTCTTGCAAATAGCACCGTCCCCTATGGACACTTGCTTGAGGGGTATGGGTCACTATTACGTCTAAGGGACGCGTGCAATGCAATTCAAGTGCCATTGAACTTCTCTCAGCCAGGGAGCCGGACGATTCCTCCAGAACTGCCCAGGAGTATTGCCCAGTGGAGGTGATATGCTTCGCAGTAATGAACTTATTCTCTGGTGGCGGGCAAAACCTACCCACACTCTTCCGAAATGGCTCGGAACTGCGTGTTTCAATCCCGAAGACGGTAGAGGCATCCGACCAGAGAGATCTTCCGTCGATATCGGTGCCTTTCTGTCATAGTTAGACAACCATGCCATCTTCGGGCATCTCGATTGGCCCTCATCAGTCGATTAGGGTAATCCGCGTCAGCGGGTCTTCTTCCTACTAGACGGTTGCGCCATAACGCGACAATAGTTGACTTACTCGCCTGGGGACCACCATTAGACGTCATGCGTCGTGTCTATTTTATGCGCGACAAGACTTGATGTCAGCAAAGCGGTTTGACTTCTGTGTCGTCACCAGCAGCGGTGAATTGACACCCTAATCCGCGTATGGTGCACAACGGTTTTTGTTGACTAGTAGGTAGCTTGTACTTGGGCAGGTGGCACTAGTCTTCATAGGTAAAGGCTGGGACCAGAAGAGAATCGTCCCTGCTAGAGGTGTTAAGCACAGGGTGACCCTTTGTCTCGCACACATATGTTCACTTGGTCATCGACCGGTTGCTCAGTCTCTACCGGACGAAGATTGGGTGTCAGTGTCGGTAATGCCTAAACACAACGCTGCATGCGTTCCAGACGATCCTGCGGTGTTGTTTGCTTTCTTACACCGAAGGCCTTCAGGCATTATTGGATACCACGGTCTTGCCTTTATTTTGGCGTCCGTGGGCTGACCCTAAGACGCTAATGAAGCTGTTTTTACTGTTTAGTGTCAAGGGGCACCGAAGCAGAAGTGTACTGTGATCGAATCACGGAGTTCTGTGTAGGTTCGGCGCACGTGTGTCCAGCTTGAAGCGTTCGGTAGGAGTGAGGTATCGTCGAGCCATTCAGTTTCACTGCGGACGGGAGGGCGCCGCCTAACAATCCGACTGAAGACATTGGGTGCCAGATTGGATATATCAGTCAGCGGCCCCCCTGAAGCCACAGCGAGAAGTTATTCAGCGCTCTGAGAAACTGTCCTACATAGCTTAGGAGCGAAGAGAGCTAGTAGACCCTTGTATGTAGGCAATGAGCGTTTTGAGAAAGTGTGACAGACTGGTCACGGGTCGGTTCGTAAGGAACATGGTTAGATCCTTCCTATGGATGTGTAGTAGCATTCTTTCCATGCCCCCACACAAGTGGGGGTCTCGGATGTTCCCTCATTCGAAGGACAGCTCCAATGCTGCGCATACAGAGGCTAACGAACATAAATGGCCCCACCTCGAGCAATCCGAGAGACGGCCAGTGTCGTTCCTTAGTGCAGAAATTCGAGGGCCCGAGATAGGTGCAAGGCATCGGGAAGACGCGGCTCTGGATACACGCCTTTGATCGATTCGTACTGGGGCGGATCAGGTGCACTCCTCTGTTGATGGTAGCGGTCTCCGTGAAGCAGGGCGCGTTATGCTCCGCAACACGTGTGGGTTGTTCGCACCCACGCGTTTGTTAACTGGAAAAGCTTATTGAATGGGATCAAACTGCGGAAATGCCCTACCCACGGCGGTCTCGTACCACGAGGGGAAGGCACGAATTGGAGAGGCATGTGTCGTCAGGATGTGATGCTCCGAAATCATAAACCATTCCTGCAAGAGAGTCAATCGGACGCAGAGGCGGAGTGCTCAACCAGTGATAGTGGAGACTTGCGTGAATACTAACCGGTCTGCGATGAAGAACAAATAATAAATCGACGTTTTCGAAGATCACACTATCAGGTTCACGCTTAGGTTGACGGACTCGATCTCATAGCCATCAGCAGGTAGGAAGTACGGCTCGTTTTGCGTTGGATTAGCAACAGAGGACATTAAAAATTCGTTTCTGCTCGTAAGCTGAGTGCTTCAGTGTCGGTACGACTCTGGGAGTCCTTAAGTCTCTAAGGGTAATGGCGGATGTCGCTGATCAGACGCTTAATATTGATATCCGCCTGTGCTCGTAGCACCCGTGTGATACAGCCAACATCTATTGTGTACAAATCAGGACGTCCATTCAATTATGGCATTGTTGTGTGGGCAAAATTTCCAACAGCAATGGTCATCTTTATGTCGCACATGAATAGATTAACGAATTCCTACTGTCTAGCCTACTCAGTCTGGTTTCAACTGTCGAGGCTGGAACAGACGTGTTAGCGGGTGCGCTAGCATTTCGTTAGTGTTTTTTGCCGATAACAGTTATTTGTTATCTCTTAGTTAGCGGTAAAGTTTCGCGTGTGGCGCTTTGTGCTCCTCATTCGCTGCTGTGCGTGTGAGCACGTGGGAAAAATCGTCGCGCGTCCAGTTGAGAGTGTGTGCGTGCGTTGTGCTCTTATTTAAGGCGCTATTAAATAGCTTAGTTTGCGAGTGACTACTTTCTGGTGAGTACAGGTGAGTATTTTTAAAGACTCCAAAAAAGTTTTAGATGCCAGCTGCAAAGCTGCCGTTGGTGCTGGAGGGAGTGGCTGCGCACGGACGACCTCTTTCGGTGGATGAGAAGTTAAGCGGAAGGCGGATTCGCCCGTCAGCAAGGAAGCTGAAGGAGGCAGCTTCTTTAGCTTCTTATTGCTGATGCTGGGTTAGGTGCTGAGTGTAAGGGAGCCGCTAGTGGTGGTTCAGCGCTGCTACTAGCGTGTTTCAGCGTGGCTGAGGAGATTGGTTCGGTCAGATTCGACCCGATGTGCTTCACCTTGGAGTATAGCTAGAGGAGTTTAGCGGCTGAAAAGGCAGCAGAGGCGTGGTTGCTCCATGAGCAGCCGAGGGTCAATGATGCGCAAAAGGGAGCCCAAGTAGAGAAAAATGAAGGCGATCAGTAAGACGTGCTCACGGCTCGTTGTTGCTGATTGTGAATGCAAGGCAGGCGCGGTTCAGTGTAGTTTTGACTACCTAGCCGCAAATGGAGACGCTGCTGTTTTCGCAGATGCGGAAAATGAAGCGTCTCCGAGGACGGTTGGAGGAGGCTCCGCCTCGAGCGAGTTCGCCCCTGCCAAGGCGCCTTTCCGAGTGCCAGCGCGCGGTTAGCGGGGTGCTCCGCCGCGTGCACCGGTGCCAAAGCGGTTCCAAGTCGGCTAGCGCCGTCTACTCCCGGAGTAACGCCGAGACCTAAAGCCAGTTTGAGACATGTCCCTCTGTCCGCAGCAAGACTGCGAAGACCTCAAAGGAAGTGGTTAAATCATGGTGTGAAGGAGGGTAGGGGATCCAACCCTGGGTGTGACGGTGCACGAGGTTCGTCCCTCTTGCGGATGGTGGTGTGCGATTATTCACCACCCATCCGTTGCAGAGCGGGAGAGCTGGATCGCAGGAAACGCGAAAATTTTAAAGAGGTGCGGGCTGGAAGTGAAGTGTGAATGTCAAAACGGGGCCCTAAATTGTGGTGACGAGAAGGGCGTTCCATCGTCGCAGATTACTCCTGACGAATTCATGATGATCTTTTCGAGATGAACTCTAAGGACGCATGTCTCTTGAGGCCTTCACAGAAGGCGGTACCGTATGTGAGCACGCCATGGCCTGTGACTGGTGGGGTCCACGTCGTCGGTCAATGTGTGTGTTGGAGGCGCGATGGCAGCCATGCAAAACTCTGCTCGATGTTGGCCGCTGCATACATCAAGTGGTTTTCATTCCGCTTGAGGACTTTGACCGCGGTTCTGACTGCTTCCGTTGCCTGGGCTTCTAAACCAAAGGTAGCGACTGGCAGGGCCAACAGCACGATGTACGTCGGCGCTGTGGTCAAGTGGCCATCGGGTAGCTAAGTGTGACACAATGCACTTAGTTGCGGAATTTGTGCTTTTAACAGCGCAGCCTTCGGAGGCATCTTATGCATGATCCTCTGGCTTGCCTCGATAATAGTGCGACTGTCTGCGAGAGCCAACGCGTAGACATTATACTGCTTAGCTAAAGTCCTTCAGTTGAACTGCAGCGGTCATATGCAGTTATGTGCGAATGTGGCGAAATGATGTAGTGAAGAGAGGCAGTTGTAGTGGCCTGCTGTGGCAGGAGCGTATGACCGATGGTGTGCGTACGTGGCTTACCCCGCGCACCAGCGCGTTGTTCACTGACACAGCAGGGCACAAGGCTTGCGGTGGTTGGTGAAATGATTGTTGGTTATGAATGCACTCTGATGTGTTCCTACCCTGCTGGGTGGGTATGTGTGCCTTAATGGCATTTTGGCAGGGTAGCTAGTTGTGGAGTGTGTATTGCGCGTTCGGGGAACCGCACCTTCGAGCCGTATATAGCGGACATGGATGAGGTGCTACTACTGGCGAGTAGCAGATCAGCGATCATCCTTGCGTTATTGACCATGCGCAATGCGTCGTCCCCCGTGCTGTTCAGTAAGATGCCCAGACACGTTCTGGTGTATCAGAACCACAGGCGGGTGAAACGCTAGCCGAGTGGGCCGGTGTCCCAAGATGGTTCGGGTCGGTTAATCAACCCAGCGTGTTCGTATATCCTTTGATTGGTCCGAACGGGAAAAGTGACGATGACAGTCACCCTTGTGAATGAATGCAGCACACTCCGTGTGTTTCATTTTGAGTGGAAGTGTTTTAGGTGCGGTAGGTATAAGTGATCACGAATCCAAAATTGAGATTGTGTTATGCAAGTATACTCCACAACAGAATGAAAGTGTTGAGGTGTAATTCGTGGAGCACTGTGTGGATGAAGTTGGCCCCAATGATGGGCTGTTTTGATATGTGAGGCGGGCAACGCACAGTTCCGCTTAGCAACCTTTCGATGTGCAAAATGAGTGTTGACGAGCAGGTCATGTGTGAATACGGTGGATGACGGTGTGAAATGCTAGCATGCTTCGGAGACACCGCAGGTTGAATCTTAAGCGTGTTAAGTGGTGACGAGTGAAGTGAGTGCTAAGCGTAGGATACTCTCGAACTCTGCGGAAACGTTTCCAAAGAGCGAGAATAATCCAATGCCGATACGCGCTGCTCAGAAGGCGAGAGTATATGTAGGTGTCATGAATGAGGTACAAGGAAGATGCTTGGTACGTGTGAAGAAGCGGCAATGGCTGATTTTGGTTAGATCGCAATAAGCGATGATCGCCTGGGTCGTGTTTATTCAAATAGCGAGAGGGAAAGGCAGGGAGCTTAGTTATAGGCGCAACTTACATGTCGGAGGCCTTGCAGCTAACGAGATGGAAGGATTGTATAATGCTTTGCTGGAACTGGTCGTTTTGCTTCCGAGGGGCAGAGCAGGAGGCTCCACTCACATGTGGTAGCAACTGTTGAACCGCTCCGAGAAGCTGAATTGGGGGCGGCACTTTTAACGAGGGTTAAAGTCCGAGAAAGTCGCCGCGGGCACATGGATTAGGTTTTCACTGGGGACTTGTATGTGTTTTGGAATTCGATTCCAGAGAGTATAATGTATGTCATTGTTGAAAGGTGGTGAATGAGGGATACTTTCCAGTGACAATGATGTGCAAAGATGGTAGTGCTCTTGAAGTCCGCGCCATAAAGATCAGGAGTATTCTTTCGGCGCGCATCAGTTTCTTCCTAGTGCTTGGAAAAGGCTAAGAAAGATCATGTGAAAGTTGCTGCTTGATTGTTGAAGACCAGATGTCTGATACGACAGTATGGCTTCAACAGAGGGTAGAATGGTACGGAGGATGCTGGCATGTAATGTCAAGGACTCGGTGGGGTCCAGATTCACAGGTACGTCTTAGGGCATTTTTTGTAGATTTAGGGGTGCGTTGGACCACCTTAGCTGGGGCAATGTGTGTTTATAGAAAAATTGAGCGACTGTGGCTCGGAGTATGGGCTCATGAAGACTACTTTTCTGGCAGCGTGCGACAGCATTAGAGAAAATGTGAGAGTGTCAAAATAAGAGTGGATATTTATAGTGGTTGTCGCAAGATCATCCTGTGGTCCATTTATTATGGAACCTAATGATGGACTCCCTATTGCGGCAACTCGAATTGCAGCTGCAAGATTTGTGCGTATGGCGGATGATCTGCTCATTTTGATTGGGGGCAATCGCGTCCGAGATTGAAGGGGTCTAGGGAGATGCTAGCGCATTGGGTTTGCGATAGAGGGGCGAACAGTGTTCGGAGTCGGTTTTAGGAGGTACGGTGCATGTTATCCAAGGGTAAATTGTCCCTGCCAGTCGAGTGCTCCAGTTGTAGACTAAACGACGTTAGGCTTAAAGTATGTGACTGAGGTTCGGTACCTTGCATTCACTTTCGTGAGGGATGGCTTTATCGCCGCATCTCACCGGTCTCAGGGCGCGTTGTTTTAGTGTGGTTGGGACAGGTGCGTTCGCATATTGCGAGTGATTTGAGGAGCCTTCAGCACACGAGCTGTGCGTAACCAATATTACACGGCCTATTTTATCGCAATGCTGCAAGCATATGGATACGTCTGCTTGGTTATGAGGCATCCAAAAGACTGTTGTCGGATCAGAAAGAAAGTGCCTGGCTTAGCCAGCGTGTGAATTCTTTTAGGTTGTCTGCCTCTGTGATGCCGCACACTTTCTACGAAGCAAGCTTTGCAGGTATGCTTGGTGCAGCCCTCTGACTTGAAGTTCAGGCGTAGAGCCTTGAAGTTCAAGATTAAGAGCAGGCTGCCAATGCTGCGGCAATATTGGTTATGTTTATAGTTTTGATTAGGATAGACGTAATATAGCTTAGTCAGTGGATAGCTGTAATGAAGTATTGATAAATTAGTAGTGTGTTCTGTCTGAACTGGACAGGAAATTTCAGAAATGGATGCAAAGTGTGAATAATGGTGCATCGGTTTGACGTACGCGAATTTAGTGTCGTGATGTCAAATTCACTGCCAGACCGCCAGACTTCAGATTTAATCTGAGTCTCGGAGTTCTGATTGACCTGGCCATGTTCGCTCCTCAATGCATTCTTGCATCCGAGAAGCCTGTGCGATACCCGGAATGCCGCTGCGGGTTTGCAGGAGAGACTGCCATGCATGTATTGTGTGAATGCCACTGTATAGCGATATACGTGTGATGGATGAGCTAGGATTAGGCAGACTGGTGGTGGGTTTGACGTAAGTCAACTCCACTCTCCACTAGTACTTGTGTAGGTAATTTGAATGAGTTGCCCGCATGGTATTTGCGAGACGGCGGATGAGCGTTCACTGGAGGCAGTGAATGAATGATTGTGTGAATAATGTCAGCATGAGGGGAATGGGAATGCTAGGTAGGCAGGCGTGAATCGGGATGTATGATGTGGGTTGCAAATGAATCGGAGCGTATGTATGTGTATGTTATGTTTTCCACTGGGCCACCAACGCCGTAACTGTTTGGAGTTAAAAATTGGTAGTACCGATTTTGTGGTACGAACCTGACCGCGAGGTTTTTCTGGTACCTGTGAACGGGAACAGGTGCCCGCGGACATATGTCCGTCCTGGTATTTGTTGCGGCCCTGTGATCGGAGGCAGTATCGTGGTGACTGTGGTTACATCAAATGCGGATAGAGTGGAGTGCTCGACGTGGAGTTTGCGTATACAACCGGGTGCCGCTATACCCATAGATCGGAAGAGGTTAGATGGCCCTCGCTCACTCACACAGGAGGTTGAGCAAACCAAACAGTTGGCTCTTCAATGTGTACCGTGAATTGCTCATGGGGCGCTGATTCGACGCTTTAATGAATTGTCTGTGCGCGCACCGAGTGAGATAGAGCCAACATGCAGGTGCTCACGTTATCCTAACAAATTCCATTGTCCCTATCTATATCATAGCGAAACCACAGCCAAGGGGAACGGGCTTGGAATAATTAGCGGGGAAAGAAGACCCTTTTGAGCTTGACTCTAATCTGGCAGTGAAGGAGACATAGAGGTGTAGAATAAGTGGGAGATATTAAATTCGGTTTAGTATCGACAATGAAATACCACTACTCTTATTGTTTCCTTACTTACTTGATTAAATGGAACGTGTATCATTTCCTAGCCATTATACGGATATATTTATTATATCTTATGGTATTGGGGTTTTGATGCCAAGCTTCTTGATCAAAGTATCACGAGTTTGTTATATAATCGCAAACAAATTCATTAATGAGAGAGTGCATTTATGTGTTCTTAAATTAAAAATTTGGTATAAACTCCAATTACTCAGGTATGATCCAATTTCAAGGACATTGCCAGGTAGGGAGTTTGACTGGGGCGGTACATCTCTCAAATAATAACGGGAGGTGTCCCAAGGCCAGCTCAGTGCGGACAGAAACCACACATAGAGCAAAAGGGCAAATGCTGACTTGATCTCGGTGCTTCAGTACACACAGGACAGCAAAAGCTCGGCCTATCGATCCTTTTGGTTTAAAGAGTTTTTTAACAAGAGGTGTCAGAAAAAGTTACCATAGGGATAACTGGCTTGTGGCGGCCAAGCGTTCATAGCGACGTCGCTTTTTTGATCCTTCGATGTCGGCTCTTCCTATCATTGTGAAGCAAAAATTCACAAGCGTTGGATTGTTCACCCATGCAAGGGAACGTGAGCTGGGTTTAGACCGTCGTGAGACAGGTTAGTTTTACCCTACTAATGACAAAACGTTGTTGCGACAGCATTCCTGCGTAGTACGAGAGAACCGCAGGTACGGACCAATGGCACAATACTTGTTCGAGCGAACAGTGGTATGACGCTACGTCCGTTGGATTATGCCTGAACGCCTCTAAGGTCGTATCCGTGCTGGGACTGCAATGATAAATAAGGGGCAAATTTGCATTGTATGGCTTATAAACCATTAAAAGTTTATTATTCATTTAATAGACGACGATGGATGTGATGCCTTTGTTTCATATAACATAGTAAATTGGGGGTATCTTCGATCACCTGGTGCCGCGCTAGTTATATATTAAAACATTATTTAATACAATGACAAAGCCTTGAATCAATTGTAAACGACTTTTATAACAGGCAAGGTGTTGTAAGTGGTTGAGCAGCTGCCATACTGCGATCCACTGAAGCTTATCCTTTGCTTGACGATTCGATAAAATATATATGTTTAAGGCATATATAAAAAATATTATATATATATTTATATATATAAATATGCAAAATTGTATGCATAATTATTAATTATGTGTTATACAATTACGCATATAAGAAGAAAATTTATAATATATAAATATATTATATATATATAAATAAATAATATATCTATGTGTACAAAATATACTTGTGTATTTTTAAATATGCATTTATTTAGTATGCGTTAGTTATATATATTTATTTGGGTAGCAAAAGGAACGCCATTATATTAGTGGCGAAAATTAATAATATGCATAGTAAGTATATCTATGTATACAAAAATACTTGCATATTTTATATATGCATTTATTTATTATGCGTTGGTTATATATATTTATTTGGTAGCAAAAGGAACGCCATTATATTAGTGGCGAAAATTAAGAATATGCATAGAATCTATGTGTACAAATACTTAGCGTATTTTATATATGCATTTATTTATAATGCGTTGGTTATATATATTTATTTGGTAGCAAAAGGACGCCATTATATTAGTGGCGAAAGTCAAGAATATGCATAGTATATCTATGTGTACAAAATACTTGCGTATTTTATATATGCATTTATTTATTATGCGTTGGTTATATATATTTATTTGGTAGCAAAAGGAACGCCATTATATTAGTGGCGAAAATTAAGAATATGCATAGTATATCTATATGTACAAAATACTTGCATATTTAAATATGCATTTATTTAGTATGCGTTAGTTATATATATTTATTTGGTAGCAGAAGGAACGCCATCATATTAGTGGCGAAAATTCAAAAATATGCATAGTATATACAAAATACTTTGTATTTTATATATACATTTATTATGGTGCAATTATATTTATTTGGTAGCCAGAAGGACGCCATCATATTAGTGGCGAAAATCAAGAATTGCATGATATAACAAAATATATATACATTTATATATGTATCTATATGAACAGAATACTTTATTTAAGTATGCGTTTATTTCATTATTTGTGTTTGGTAGCAAAAGGAACGCCATTCATATTAGTGGCGACAAATTAATGAATATGCATAGTATATCTATGTGTTACAAAATACTTGTATATTTTTTAATATGCATTTATTTAGTAAGCGTTGAAGTTATATATATTTATTTGGTAGCCAGAAGGACGCCCATCATATTAGTGGCGAGAAATTAAAAATATGCAACATGGTATAATCTATGTGTACAAAATACTTGTGTATTTTAAATATACATTTATTTGTATACGCAATTATATGGTGGTGAATTTTTTACTTGAATTGGTAGCCAGAAGACGCTACCATCATATTAGTGGCAAAAATTTCAACATATGCATGAATATAAAAAATATTATATATCATTTTATGTACATCTATATGAACAGAATACTTGCGTATTTTAAGTATGCATTTATTTCATTACACAATTTATGTGTTTGGGTAGCAAAAGAAACGCCATCATATTAGTGCACATAATTAAGACATGAGATATGAGTTCAGCTTTGACAAAAAATTTCAACATATGAAAATTGAAGAAAAAACTTTTTAAATAGCATTTTATACTGTTTATTAAATATAATGAGATAAGATTTTGAATTTAACTTGAGAAAAAGATTTTTTGGACTTGGTGAATTTTTTATTGAACTGCAGCCATATGATATGAGGTTCTACGAGAGATGAGTTCAACTTTGACAAAAATTTCAACATATGAAAATTGAAGAAAAAACTTTTTAAATATCATTTTAATACAGTTTATTAATAAAATGAGATACAATTTTGAATTAACTTGAGAAAAAAGTTTTTTGGATTGGTGAATTTTTTATGAACTTTCAGCATATGATATGAGAGTTCTACCGAGATATGAGTTCAAACTATGACAAAAATTTCAACATAATGAAAAATTGAAGAAAACTTTTAAATATCATTTTTATACAGTTTATTATATATGAGATTAAGATTTGTGAATTTAACTGAGAAAAAGATTGTTTTGCTGACTTGGTGAATTTTTTATTGAACTGCAGCCATGAGATAATAGGGTTCTACGAGAGATGAGTTCAATTTGACAAAAAATTTTCAAACATATGAAAATTTGAAGAAAAATTTTTATATATATCATTTTATATAGTTGTATTAATAAATCATCGAATTAAGTTTGAATTTAACTTGAGAAAAAAGATTTTGACTTGGTAAACTTGGACTTGAATTTTTTATTGAACTTCAGCCATATGATATGAGGTTCTACGAGATAGAGTTCAACTTGACAAAAATTTTCACATATGAAAATTGAAGAAAAAACTTTTTAAATATCATTTTATACTGTTATTAATATAATGAGATACGATTTTGAATTTAACTTGAGAAAAAACATTTTTGGACTTGGTGATTTTTTATTTGAACTGCAGCCATATGATATGAGGTTCTACCGAGATATGAGTTCACACTTTGACAAAAAATTTCAACATATGAAAATTGTAGAAAAAACTTTTTATATATATCATTTTTATATAGTTTTTTAATAAAATGAGATAAGATTTTGAATTTAACTTGAGAAAAAAATTTTTTGGACTTGGTGAATTTTTTATGAACTGCAGCATATGAATATTAACTTCAGCCATATGATATGAGGTTCACTTTGGACAAAATATGAGTTCAACAATGTTAACATTTACGATTTCTAGTACATATGAAAATTGATAAGAAAAAATATGAAGTTTTTGCTGTAGTTATTATTAAATACTCGTTTATTAAGATACATGGCATGGTAGATTAGTAAATGAACTAGAAAAAACGTGTCACAAAAACTATATTAGGGGTGGTGACTTGGGCAGCATGTCATATGAGAAAAAATTCACAAGTGATAATATATATGTCTATGGAGATATGAGTTCAACTTGACAATAAATTATAAATAACATATGAATAATCATATAGAAAATAACTTTAAAAAGTTAAATATCATGAAGTTATACTGTTGCATTATTAAATTAATGAGATAAGATACATTTGGTATACTTAGTAAAATGAGCTGGTTGTGGACGTGTCATTTTTACTTGAACTGCAGTGGTGATGTCGAAGCAGGTTCTACGAGATATGAGAAAAATTTCACAAAAATTATATAGACAATGTTAAGTGATCTTGCCGGCATTGTATATAGATATAGAAATAACAAATTATATGTTAAAAAAATAATGAATGAAGTTTTTACTGTTGTATTATTAAAATAGTGCCACAAAAAGATTACTTAGGTGGTATACCTTAGTAAAATGAAGCTGGTTGTAGAAAACGTGTCACAAAACCTATATAGGGTGGTTGAGGTCGGGCAGGCATGTCATATGAGAAAAATTTCACAAGTGAAATATAGTATGACTCTGTATATGGAGTGTAATGCCGGCATAAGTCATATATAAATAATATATTGAAAAATAATCATATAGAAGGCAATATGATTAAAAAAGTTAAAAATAATGAAGTTTTACTGTTGCATTATTAAATTAGTGCAACATAAAGATACATTAGGTGGTATACCTTAGTAAAATGAGCTGCATTGTAGAAAACGTGTCACAAAACCTATATGGGCGTGGTGATGTCGAGCAGGCATGTCATATGAGAAAAATTTTCACAAGTGAAATATATATGACTATGTATATGGAGTGAGTCTTGCCGGCATAAGTCATATATAAATAATATATGAAAATAATCATATAGAAGGCAATATGATTAAAAAAGTTAAAAATAATTGAAGTGTTTACCTGTTGCTATTATTCAAATTAGTGCAAAGCAAAGTAAGATACGTTAGATGGTAATACCTAAATAAAATAAGGCATTGTAGAAAACGTGTCACAAAACCTATATCAGGGTGCGTGAGGTCGGCAGGCATGTCATATGAGAGAAAATTTCACAAGTGAAATATACATGACTATTATATGGAGTGTCCATGCCGGCATAAGTCATATAATATAATATATGAAAATAATCATATAGAGGCAATCTTGATTTAAAAAAGTTAAAAATAATGAAGTTTTACTGTTGCATTATTAAATTAGTGCGAACATAAAGATACATTAGGTGGTAATACCATTAGTAAATGAGCTGGTTGTAGAAAAGCGTGTCACAAATACCTATATAGGGTGGTTGATGTCGAGCAGGCATGTCATATGAGAATAAATTTCACAAGTGAAATATATATGACTATGTACTAATGGAGTGAGTCTTGCCGGCATAATAGTCATATATAAATAATATCATTGAAAATAATCATATAGAAGGCAATATGATTAAAAAGTTAAAAAATAATGAGTTTTACTGTTGTATTATTAAATTAAGTGCAAACAAAAAGATACGTTAGATGGTAATACAATAAAATAAGAGCATTGTAGAAAACGTGTCACAAAACCCTATATAGGCGGTGGTGAGGTGGGCAGGCTGTTCATATGAGAAAAATTTACAAGTGAAATATATATGACTATTTATATGGAGTGTCATGCCGGCATAAGTCATATATAAATAATATACTGAAAATAATCATATAGAAGGCAATATGATTAAAAAGTTAAAAAATCTGAAGTTTTTACCTGTTGCATTATTAAATTAGTGCAACATAAAGATACATTAGGTGGTATACCTTAGTAAAATGAGCTGGTTGTAGAAAACGTGTTCACAAAACCTATATAGGGGTGGTGATGTCGAGCAGGCCATGTCATATGAGAAAATTTCACAAGTGAAATATATATGACTATGTATATGAGTGAGTCGTTGCCGGCATAAGTCAATATATAAATAATTATATGAAAATAATCATATAGAAGCCAATATGATTTAAAAGTTTAAAAATAATGAAGTTTTACTGTTGCATTATTAAATTAGTGCAACAAAAGATACATTAGGTGGTATACCTTAGTAAAATGAGCTGGTTGTAGAAAACGTGTCACAAAACCTATATAGGGGTGATTAATCTGATGATTTTGTCGAGCAGGCATGTCATATGAGAAAAAATTTCACAAGTGAAAATATATATGACTATGTATTATGGAGTGAGTCTTGCGGCATAATGATATATAAATAATATATGAATAATCAATAGAAGGCAATATGATTAAAAAAGTGTAAAAATAATGAAGTTTTACTGTTGTATTATTAAATTAGTGCAACAAAAAGATACGTTAGATGGTAATAATAAATAAAATAAGAGCATTGTAGAAAACGTGTCACAAAACCTATTACATGGTGGCAGTGTGTGCTCATCACGTATATATGTATTGGATGCATTAATTTCAGTATGCATATTAAGTATAATATATGTTATTATTCAATTAATTATTAGTCTCTCATCGAATAAAATGATTGATACTATATAATGGTTAATATAATCTATCACTATTATGATAAGCATATAATGTATTAAATGTACTTTATCAAAAGAAGCGTGTTTCGAGCTAAGAATAACTATTTTGTGGAATAATTCAAAAATCCTCTAGGACACAATTGTGCGACGACGGTACTTTACTAATATCAATATTGTCACACGTAATGCAGGAATCTAGATAAATTATCAATTTGTCATCAAAATAAAATAATATATTTATTCAATGTAAATTGAATTTAAGAATATAAATATGCATGTGTGATATAACTATATTTTAGTAAGTTGAAATAACATGATATTTTTCGACGAATCTATATGGCATATATATTATTCTATAGAGATATAGTATATTATATATAAACATATGTGAACTCTATACTAGCGAACGTGAATGCCATCTAATTATGGCCACATTCGTATAAGTACATGCTCACAGTAAATATAACATATATATATATATACAATATTGAATATTATCGTTTGGTTATTCAAAAATATTTGTGAGTTGTCATGTATTTTACATATTTGAAGATTATGTAATTAATATTTAAAATATATTTACCATAATTGAAATGAACATTATTCTGGTTGATCCTGCAGTAGTTATATGCTTGTCTCAAAAGATTTAAGCCATGCATGTCTAAGTACACCACGAATTAATAGTGAAACCGCCAAAGGCTCCATTATATCAGTTATGGTTCCTTAGATCGTATAACAGTTACTTGGATAACTGTGGTAATTCTAGAGCTAATACATGCAATTAAAACACGGACCTCTGGGAAACGTGTGCTTTTATTAGGCTAAAACCAAGCGATCGCAAGATCGTTACACTGGTTGAACTCTAGATAACATGCAGATCGTATGGTCTCGTACCGACAACAGATCTTTTCAAATGTCTGCCCTATCAACTTTTGATGGTAGTATCTAGGACTACCATGGTTGCAACGGGGTAAACGGGACTCAGGGTTGCGATCCGGAGAGGAGCCTAGAAACGGCTACCACATCTAAGGAAGCACAGAGCGCGTAATTACCCACTCCCAGCTCGGGACGGTAGTGACGAAAAATACAATAACAGGACTCATATCCGAGGCCTGTAATTTGGAATGAGTACACTTTAAATCCTTTAACAAGAGGACCGATTTGAGGGCAAGTCTGGTGCCAGCACGCGTAATTCCAGCTCCAATAGCGTATATTAAAGTTGTTGCGGTTAAAAACGTTCGTAGTTGAACTTGTGTATTATACGGGTAGTGCAACTTACATTGTAGTTAGTACTATACCTTTATGATGTAAGCGTATATACCGGTGGAGTTCTTAATATATAATTAGGTACTTGGACTTTTATATATGTTCGTCCTATTTAAACCTGCATTAGTGCTCTTCATCGAGTGTTATTGTGGCCGGTACAATTACTTTGAACAAATTAGAGTTGCTTAAAGCAGGCTTCAAATGCCTGAATATTCTGTGCATGGGATAATGAAATAAGACCTCTGTTCTGCTTTCATTGGTTCAGATCAAGAGGTAATGATTAATAGAAGCAGTTTGGGGGCATTAGTATTACGACGCGAACGGTGAAATTCTTCGGACCGTCGTAAGACTAACTTAAGCGAAGCATTTTGCCAAAGATGTTTTCATTATCAAGAACGAAGTAGAGGTTCGAAGGCGATCAGATACCGCCCTAGTTTCTAACCATAAACGATGCACTAGCAATTGGGTGTAGCTACTTTTTATGGCTCTCTCAGTTCGGAAACCAAAGCTATTGGGCTCCGTGGGAAGAGGTGTTGCAAAGCTGAAACTTAAAGGAATTGACGGAAGGGCACCACCTTTGAGTGAAAGAGCTGCGGGCTTAATTTGAACTCAACACCGGGAAATGTACCAGGTCCGAACATAGTGTGTAGACAGATTGATAGCTCTTTCTCGAATCTAGTGGGTGGTGGTGGCATGGCCGTTCTTAGTTCGTGCACGTGATATTGTCTGGTTAATTCCGATAACGAACGAGACTCAAATATATTAAAATAGATATCTTCAGATTATCAGGTGTTCGCACTTATATAGCTTTCATCTCATGGTGGCAGTAAAATGTTTATTCTGTTTGAATGTGTTTATATAAGTGAGCCGTACCTGTTGTTATGTCCCATTTAAGGACACTGCTTCTTAAATGTACAAATTGCGTTCTAGCAATAATGAGATGGAGCGAATAACAGGTCCGTGATCCCTATTAGATGTCCTGGGCTGACGCGCGCTACAATGAAAGTATCAACCGCTGTATTTCCTAGACCGATGAGGTCCGGGTAAACCGCTGTAACCACTTTCATGCTGGGATTGTGAACTGAAACTGCTTCACATGAACTTGGAATTCCAGTAAGTGTGGAGTCATTAAACCTCGCATGATTACGTCCCTGCCCTTTGTGCACACCGCCCAGTCGACACCTCATGAATTATTTAGTGAGGTCTCCGGACGTGATCACTGTGACGCCTTGTGTGTGCGGTTGTTTCGCAAAAGTTGACCGAAGCTGTTTATTTAGAGGACAGTAAACAGTCGTAACAACGGGGTCGTAGGTGAACCTGCGAAGGATCATTATTGTTTTAATCATCCTAACCGTTAATAAATCTAATTTGTTTTACTCTTTTAGGGAATTGCAACATATTAATAAAATTATGTAATCTAATACAATAGTAATGATTTTATTCAATCATATGAGATACAGATTATGCAACCAATATAAAATTCTAAATTAGCTTAAAACAACCGTTTGTCATGTAATATTATTATTATATACTGTGATTAAGAGTGTTTATGTGTTTTGGATAAGATAAAAAACTGCGTGTATATGTACCCATAATATACATGCGTTGCAAAATGTATTGTGCATATTCCAAGTGCGCACTACATTGGTTCGCGAACACTAAAGAAAAACAAATTTGTACCTGTTTCAGCAGGTTACGCTTACAATATGTTGATCATATAAATAAATTTAGCTAAAATATACTGTCATACTATCTTCATTATTATCCGATTATGTAAAACTAAGACAAGTTCGCACATATTTAGGCTCTAAAAAAAAAATATTTATTGAAGGAATTGATATATGCCAGTACAAATGGTGTATTTTTTCAGTCTTTCATAAAAATATTCTGACGCGTAATGAAATAAAAAAAAAAATTGTATCACTCTAGCGGTCGGATCAACTCGGCTCATGGGTCGATGAAGAACGCAGCAAACTGTGCGTCATCGTGTGAACTGCAGGACACATGAACATCGACATTTTGAACGCATATCGCAGTCCCATGCCTGTTATGTACTTAATTAATTTTTAGTGCTGCTTGGACGTACATATGTTGAGGGTTGTAAGACTATGCTAAATAAGTTGTTTAAAATTATTTTCGGAATTTTAAGCACATTGTATATTATTGGATAATATAAGTGGAATCTAGAAAAAGTTTCTCGCTTAGATATTCATAATATGAATTAAATAAATGAAATACTAAAACTCTGTCTTGCATGAGAAAAGTTGAAGATTATATGTTCTATTATTCATTTCAAATAATATGAGGAATGGTCTAGCATAAAATATATTATTAATAAACTAGAATGTACCTCTTATTAACGAATATGTATAAAGAATAATTTTTGTGAATATTATGGACTTCAAGAAAAAATTATATATTTCAAAATAGCAGAGAATTGGTCTTATAAGTGTAATTAAACAACCTCAAACTTCACTATGGGACTACCCCCTGAATTTAAGCATATTAATTAGGGAGGAAAAGAAACTAACAAGATTTTCTTTAGTAGCGGCGAGCGAAAGAAAGTCACGTTTCAGCACTAAGTCACTTTGTCTATATGGCAATGTGATGATGCAGTTGTATGGAACGTCAGATATATCATAGTATGAGAAATTAAACGACTTTAAGTCCCTTCTTTAAATGAGGCCATTTTACC
>NW_026263592.1:0-25423 GCF_009650485.2 Drosophila albomicans
AATATTTAATTGGCTGATAGAAAATAATACTTTGGGTGCTGGTTTGTGTGTACTTAAATTTCTTTATATATTTATTTATTAGAATGTGTGTAAGCCTATTCCATTTTAGTGGAAGTGAGACAATCAGGCTTCAGGTACAATTGGTATTTCGCGTTCGGACAGTTATCGAGTACATGTCGGTAATTCACAACGCGAAATGGTGTCAGATAATAGGGTGCAAAATGTAAAGTAAATTATTGTATGTGGTGTTTATTATTATTATATTTTTTGTATTTTTATTTTTATTATGTTGTTTTATTTTACGTGTTTCAATTTAAATTTTAATTTAAATTTTTTGAGTTAATTGGAAGTGGCCACTCTTTCACTGCGCAGTGGATAAGTGACAAAAGCTAAAAAAGCAACGCTTTCAGGTGCTGAGCATGTAATTTTATTGAAAGTTAGATGCGTTGGCACATAGAGCATGTAAATAGGGTGAAGTCAAGAATAGGTAAGCTTCATTAGTATTGTATATTTATTTATAATTGTGTTAATCTAATTATTAGTTAAATGGTTAATTAGTTAGAAAAAGATTTTATATATTAGAATTTTAATTGGATGCTACTATTTCTAGACCTGCAATGGAAGTGGAGAACAAATCAGTTGAAAATAACGCTTGCAAGCTCGTGCTAGGTATGTTTTATCGATAAATTGTGGAGGTTGGTAGCAGCTGAATTATAACTGAATGTAGAAAGCAAAAGACACAGAGTACATTTATAATTTGCAATATACGTCAAGCCTCGTATTATTGTTTGTATTAATATTATTAAGATTAATTATTTAATAACTGTAGTTTAGTTATAATGTATTGTGACCTTTAATTTATTGAATTGTGTTATTTGGTTTTGCAGAATGGCGGCCAGAACTGTGGAATCAGGAGAGATGCAGGAAGTACGAGAGTAAATTATGAGATGTAATACAAAGCTAGTTAATAATTTATTTCCGATGCAGAAAGATGTGATGTACAGCAGCGGATGACAGCGGACGGACCGAACAGAGTACTCGCTTATCATGACGCAGTGTGAGTAGATTTGTTTGATTAAGATTTGTGACATGTTAATTTATTCAGCAAGGTTCATTGCAAATGCTGTGAACTTTGAGGTTTAAGGTTGTAGATAGTAAATTGAATTGTTTTTATATATATTATTAATTTAATAATTTCTGCGTTCTCTTTATATTTATGATTGTTCTTGCAATTTCTAGATGGTGCAAGAACAGAATGGCATAACTGGAGTGGCAGTTCGGAGACCAGGCCAATGCGCGAAGCGCATGCCACGGGTGGTATGATATTTGTGAATTTTAGATTTAAATTTGTATGATGTATGTTATCTATAATGAAATGTTTGTTTTTATTGAATTTATTTAACCTTAATTATTTTATTCTGTTTTATGAATGTGTTCCTTATGATTGCAGGGTGGTGCGTTAGAAGGATCCAGGGAGGAGAAGGTAAGTACTAATGTGTGTGGCCAATCTAATTATACTATTTTTGTTTGCAGGTTTTATGCTGCATCAAAGAGACCGAAGTGGCCCACTGAAACATACGAAGAAGTAGTGGGAATTTTGTTGAAGTCTTAACATTTTGTTGCAGTGTCGCAGTGAATTTAAGAAATTTTAATGAGCTTGGAGTTGTTATTAATATCATGAATTATGGTTATTGTTAACTCATTGTGTTCTTGTATTTAGGTGTGCTTTGGAGCGATGGCGGGGGAAGGCATTGGTATACGAGCGAATTGTAGGTTATATGTGCTATTAGATTAATGTATTATATTTTTTTTTTTTTTTTTTTTTTTAATTCCGGTGATTGTATGTAAGAGGGGTCAGCGCAGAAAGATTAGTACGAAAACATCGACAATTAATTGAGAGAGTCAAGCTAAGCTGCTCAATCAAATTTGAAGGATGAAAATAAGATGACAGTTGTTAATTTATTCTTGGTCTATGGAAATAATTTTGTGCTCTCATGAGGCCATGGCTAAATCTCTGGATGTGTTGTTTGAGACTGCGGTGATTAAGTGACTGTGTCTTGTTTATTTTTTTAAAGGTGTAATTGGTGTTTTATAGTTAGAGTTTATTGTGTATTGGCGAGAGTTGTATTTGATGATATGTGTTTGTAAGGGTTAGTCTGTTGTCATGTAGGTTTGTCATGGACTGTTTGTACCGGCAAAACAATTAAAGTGTATGTCATTGTATTCATATTTTTGTTTGATGTGTCATAAGTTGTAAGTGTTGTTGTGGTTAGTTTCAGTTTTGTGTTTAGTTGTTGGTGTGATTTAGGTTGTTTGGTGTGTCTAAATGCGGCCTGATCGTTACTATGTACATTCATATAAGTCTTATATTGTGTAGGTGTAGATAGATACTTTTTAAATTCTTATGTCTTGTTTCAACGCTTGCATCGAGGATTTTCAATATGTATATAATTTATTATCGTTGTTGAAGGGGGATGAGATGTGCAGTTTTGTTATGACACTATTCGATGACTTAGTGAGGTTTCTTTTGAATTTGGTGGTTTGTAGAGTCTGGGCTGGCATATTGTCTCGTCGCAATAGAGTGACGTAAGGATGGAGTAACAGTTTTTTGAAATAAATTGTTTACCTTCGTTCTTCTAACTACGCTTCGAGATCTCCACCGCGATCTCTGGAAGGGCCATGAAGAATTTCGCAGGTTGAGTGCATTGCCTGCTTTTGCTGCTGTTGAGGTCTGCTCGTCCTCTGTTGCTGAGCGTGGATGCTGTGGAAAACTTGCTGGATGGGCTTGCCGAGTTGATGCTGCCGGAGTTCAGAAGGCTGCTTAGTGAATTATTTGGCTGGTGTCAATCACATTTACTAGATTGTCTTCTTTTGGCAGGTTGTGTGGATTTGGGCTGCTTGATTTGGCTTGCTGATAACGACCCGTGCATGCTGACAGGGGCGGCAAGATCGTGCGTGTAACCGGGCGTGCGGAAGAGACTGCGCTGTACGTGGTTCTGTTGGTTAGGCTTTCTGGGATCGATGGCGTAGCTTGCATTGAGCTTGAAGCTGGTTCCCTGCTCGTGGCTGGAGGCGGAAGGCGTCTGGAGTCGGCGCGCTGGCGTTGTTGCTCGCTGCATGTGTGCGTGGAGTTTGGTTTCGAGTAGTTGTTCAATTTGGCCTGGGTGGCATCTGGCGGGAATGGAGTAAGTTTGCTTCTGGCGTTCCTTGACGATGGGCAGGCGCTTTGTGAGCTGCTGATGTGACTGGGCCGCTTTGGCAGTTGAAACACTCCGACGGCCTCTATGTGTCTCTGCTTTTTTGGCAGTGGTTCGTTTTTGGAGTGGCATCCTGGCACAGCTTCTGATACATTACAAATGGACGACGGCAATAGTTTTTGGTGTGACCAACATGGCATTGGTGTGCAAGTTGAGGGTCAGGATCGCGTTGGCTTTGCCTGCCATCTCGACTTTTATAACCTGGGGACGCAAAGCTGAAGCTGCGAGGATCTGTTAAGAATGTGAGCCATCGCTGTTCGGCTCAATTTCCACTGTCAAACGACAGGTTGTAAATGCGGCTTGTTTTGTAAAGTTGTTTTTAATGGCGCGCTGGATGAATCTGGATTTTGTAGCCAATTTCTAGCGAGGCTTTTGCCGTGATCCATTCAGTGACTGGTAGTGGTGTGGTGCTAGGGTGCCGTGACCACCACCGTCGCAGGTCCCCTGTGCCTTTCCTCATTGGTGGGAAATACAAGTGGTGTTCCAGCTTCATTTAAGGGTTTTGATGAATGTCGTTGTAAGTATTTGGCGCTGTGAGAATGTCGGGACGACCGTTGGTATGCATCGATTTGGCACAAACGGCTTGCCATATTGCCTGGCGTATTTTTTTTATATTTTCTTTTTGCCAATAGTGGAGAGAAAGAGATTGAATCACACATTTGAATACAATAAGAAGAGGTGATTTTTAAGCTTCCAACGATTTACGAATCAGATTTCCTCTGTTTTATTATTGTAAGGCTTTGTTGGTATTCTTGTTGTTGAGAGTGGTTTGCGTGGCTGTTCTGGTAAGTATGTTATTGGGAATTCTCTTCTTTCGCGTGATGCATTATAGATTTTTGCTGCGATGCGCTTTAAAAATGGCTGGATGTTGTTAATGGGATTCAAGAATGCTTGAGTGTGGTCGTCACTGGTAGTCAAAGTTTCATAGGCTTGCGCTGTAGAGAGGTGTCAAGAACATCGTCATCAATTACGAGTGGTGCTGTAGTTTGGTCAGTTTAGGGAGCCACTGGATCCACTTGTTATGTTTTAATCTGTGTGTATGCAAATGCTTGCCGTCTTTGTGTTGCTAGGCTTTCGTCGGTGTGTGTGTCTTGGTGAAGGCGCGAGATTTGCGTCGTTTTGTTGTTGTGGTTTAGTAAATGGGTTGCCTGAAGTGGTTGTTGTTTGTAAGATACTGCTTAATGTTGCCTTAACGAGGTGTATCGACGTGGAGACGCCAATTTGCGTTGGTTTTTGTTTGCTGGTTTTCTGGTTATTGACTTGATGTTTGTAGTTGTATTTCTGGATTTGTTGTTGCTAGCTGAAGGCTGGCTGACAGTACCTTCGATGGTTGAGTTTGTTGTTTTTTTCTGTGTTCTGTGATATCCATTGTCTAGTTGTTACGTTGCGTTTTTAATATTGTCCATATGTTGCCGGCACTTTCGTTATGTTTGAATGGTGTCTTTTGGTGTACAGCTGGAATTTTGTTTTTCGTTGCTCTCTGCCTTAAGGATTCGTCTGGTAGGTGAGATACTTCCAAGAAGTATTCGTTACGTCAAGAAAGCTTGTGATATTCCATAAGTCTGGATGAGCGAGGAACGCTGTGGGCAGGTGGATGCCGTCGGAGTCGTTAAAGCTCACTAAACTCGCCGGCGGCATGAGCATTTAAGTATCAAATTCACTGTGTGTGTTTCACTCTCAGAAAGCACTGCCTTTTTTTTAATATTTATTTTTCTTATTGTGATACAAGCATATTAACTTTATTTTTAATTGGACTTTATTTTTTTTTTTTTTTTCTTTTTGATTTTTTTGATTGGTAATGTGCCGCGCCAGTCAATAGCGAACTGATGGTACTCTTTATGTTCTATTACTCATATAGCAACTTTAACAATTTGTTGGCCTTAGGAGAGTAATGGTATACAACATGTCTGCGCGGGAATGGCTTTAAAGCTTATATTAATTTATAAATCTAGAAAATGAATAACCGTTACAGATACTTAGATGTATAGGGACATAATGTTCTTCCTAAGCATTATAGGTTTTCAAACAGTTTGAGTATTGGGTATTGGGGCTGTACTATTTAAGGTTATTGAATACTAATGTGGTACAGGTTTAGAGTATTGAGTATCTTTAGTTATAGGTTTAGGTATTAGTCGGATTTAGTCTTAATTAAGTGGTGATCGTATTTAATATCTTAGTAGTTTAGCGTTAGGGGGTTATCTAAGGTAAATTTAGGGATACAATATAACCTTATATATATTGGTTTTATTTTTATATGTTTAGTGCATGTTTAGATATGGTTCAAAAAATTTGTAATTTAAATGATACTGCAACTCTGCCGCTATCAAAATTGGTAACGCTAAAAGAAATAACGTTTGTCTGTGCGTTTACATTGGTGCAAAAGGATAGTAGGAACATGTTTTAAATGAGTTTTAGAGAATGGAGAATAAATTAATTGAGAAAATTATTTAATGGCTATGGGAATATATTACTTTGAGGTGCTGGGTTGTGTGTTACTTAAATTTCTTTAGATATTTATGTTAATTAAGAATGGTGTTACCTATCCATTAAGTGGAGGTGGAAAATAGGCTTCAGGTACATTGGTATTTTGCGCGTTGGAGTTATCGATACATGTCGGTAATTCACAATGTGAAGTCTGTGGTCAGTAACATAGGGTCGAAGTGTAGAAAGTAAAATTTTTATGTGGTGTTTTAACTTATATTATTATTTTTTTTGATTTTATTTTTTATTATTGTTTTATTTTACGTGGTTTAATTAAATTTTATTTAATTTTTTGAGTTTATTGGAGTGGCCTCTTGTGTCAATGCAGTGATAACAGCGAAAAAGCTAAAAAGGCACGCTTTCAAGTGCTGAGATGTAATTTATTGAAAGTAGAGTTGGCACATAGAGCATACTAAAGGTGAAGCTGCAAATAGGAGAGATATATCATTAGTATTCATATTCTATTTTAATAATTGTTTTATATAATTTATTAGTTAAATTTTAATAGTTAGAAAGACAGATTGTTATTTATTCAGAATTGTATCTTGGAATCTACTTACTATTTTCTGCAAGGAAGTGGAAACAATCAGCTGAAAATACGACTCTTGCAGCTGGGTGTGCTAGGTAAGTATATCGAAAATTGTGCGGGTTGGTACATGAATATTAATCGAATGTTAAATTCAACAAGCACAGAGTACAGTATTTGGCATACTTACAACTCTGGTATTATTTGTTTGTATTTTTATTAGTATTTATAATTAGAGTTTAGATTGAATTAGTGGTAATTAATGTAGAGGTCTTGAGTATTAATGTATTGTGACCTTTTATATTTATTGATTGTGTTCTTTTGTTTTGGCCAGATGGCGTACCAGGACTGTGGCATACAGGGAGAGATGCAGGGTAAGTACGAGAGTACTTATAGATGTAGATACAGAGCTAGTTAATAATTTTATTATCCGATTGCAGAGATGTGATGTACAGGCGAGACAGCGGACGGACGAACAAGAGTACTGCTGACAGACGCAGTGTGAGTAGATTTGTTTGATGAAGATTTGAAATTGTGGTTTAATTATTATTCAGGACAGGGTTCATTGCAGCAATGCTGTGAACTTTGAGGTTACGGGTGTAGATGTAAATTGTATTTGTTTTTTATAATATATTATTTAATTATATATGCTGTACTTTATATTTAATTGATTGTTCTTGCATTTCAGCTGGTGCATGAACAGAATGGCATAATGGAGTGGCAAGTTCGGAGACCAGTGTTCCATAGCAGCGCAGCGCATGACGTGGTAATGATTATTGTGACATGTGTTGCGAGATTATAATTTCGATGATTGTAGTTATCTTATTGGAAATGTTATGTTTATGAATTTGAATTGTTTGTACTATAAATATTTTGTTATGACTGGATCATTTATTGAATGTGTTCTCTTATGAATTGCAGGTGTGCGTCTAGATGAGGACTTGATCAGGCTCTTAAGGACGAGGAGAAGGGTTAAGTACTCAGTATGTTGTGTGGCAATTAATTAATCTATTTTTTGTTTTGGTAGAGGTTTTCATGTGCGCACAAAAAGGAAGCCCGGGGGCGTACCACTGAAACTAGCATGTAAGTAGGTGGACATTTTGTTGAAGTTCTAACATGTTTGTCTTGCAGTGTCACTGCAGTGATTCGAATTTTATACAGTTTGCAGTTTTGTTATATATTAATAGTATTTGGGTTTGGTTTATCAGTTGTGTTCTTTTAGTGGGCGTTGGTAGTGTTGGATGGAATGGGACGGGGTGAGGGCATATGGTAAGTACGAGCGAAAATTGTAGCTTTATATGGACAATTTAGTTAATGTATTTATTTTTATTTTTTTTTTTTTTTATTTTAATTCCAGGTAGATGTCTGTAGCAGCAGACCAGAAGAAATTGTACGGAAACAATCCAATTATTGAGAGCAGACAGCAACTGGCTCCAATAATTTGAATGATGAAAAATAAGAATGACAGTGTTAGTTATTTGGCTCGATGAGCAAATAATGTTGGCTTCAAGATGGGCCGATCGGGCCTAAGATATCTGGCATGTGTGTTTATTTGAGACTTAGTGATATGTGATTGCTTTTACTTGTTCTAAAGTGTACATTCGTGTTTTATAGTTACGCCTCTATTTCTCAATTGTCGCCTACCTTGGCGAGGTGCTACTTTTCGTGTTAGTGTCTTGTAGTACAGTTCTCGCTCTGATTGTTCAGACGCTTATCATTCGCTCGCGGCGGCCTCTCGCTAAGGGGACAGACGATTAGTGTAGTGTAGAATTGTTTCTTTTTGTTTGCTGTGTTAGAAGAAGCGCTTGGTAAGTGTTGGTGGGTGTGGGAGTTTCAGGATTATTTATGTTTCATTTGTGCTGGTGGCTGAACTTCAGCTTGTTTCAGCGAAACATCGTAGTCTAATGCTCGCCGACACACAGTTAAATGACCTAATCGGCATCTCGTCTATATTGTATGAGTATGATAATAGATTTTAATTCTTACTGTTTTGCGTTTTTTCAAACTGACCTCAGATTTTCAATATGTTATTACACTCTCTCATTAGTGTTGCACACCCGGCAGACGCTGCAGTTATAGTTATCCGATATTACGCTGCATCTAGTGCAGCTCTTCCTTCTTGATTTCGCGCACGCTGCCGTCTGGCTCTGACGTGAGCCGGCATGAGTGACTTTTCAGAGGGATTGCGGAGTAGACCAGATCTCTGTAGTGCAATAAACGTCACTTTGTTACACTTTTCTTCTAAGGGCGCATTCGCGGTCATCCGAGCCGATACTTATGACGGGCACGAGAAGAATTCGGATGGGTGTGCAGGCATTGCTGCTCTTGTTATAGCTGTGAAGTCGCTCGTCGCGCCTGCTGATGTGGATGCTGGAACTGCTGTATGTTGCGCGATGTTGATGCTGCCGCGCCGGTTACAGGAAGCCGCCTCCGCTCTCCAGTATTCACTGTGGCGTAGTCGTACAATTACCACGGTGGTACCTAATTGTCTTCTTTCTCTGCCACGATTTGTTGCTTGGTTACTTGGCGCCTGCTGTTGACTTAGGATAATAGCAACCAAGGTACAGCTGGAGGAGTTGTTGGGTTTCCGTGTACGGGTGGTGGGAGAAATGCGCTGTACGTGTGTCTGCTGTTGTTCAGGGCTTCTGGCACACCGAATGGCAGTACGTATGCGGTTGGAGCTTGAGCTGCTTTGACTACTGTGGCATGGAGGCGGAGGCGTGCTGGAGTCGGCGCGCTGAGGGGTTGACTCTGTTGCGTGCGGTGCAAGTGAGTGTCTGGAGTTGGTTTTGGGATTCGTGTATTCTGGGCTGGTCGTAATTCTATTTGGGAGTTTAGCGATTGGAGTAACTTTAGCGTTCTGCGTTCTCTTTCGACGATGGGCTACGCCAGGCTGTTTGTAGCTGTGAGTGTTGACGTGCACTTATGCAAGTTGGCAGCACTTGGAGCCGGTGCGAGTGTATACACTTTCGGATGCTGCAGGCAATGTGGAGTGGTGGCGAGTCCTGGATAAGTTCGTTGCATCTCCGGCAGCATCCTTCAATACACACTGCACACCAAATGGACGACCGGGCAATATGTTTTTTATGGCATGATAGGACAAAAAGCTACTGGCATTCGGTGAGGCTTGGGCATTGGATAGCCACGCTCTGATGGGTTGCCTGCCTCTCAAAGCTTTTTTAATGAACTGGATGACGCCAGAAAGCTGAAGTCCTTGCAGGAATCTTTAAGTTGTGAGGGCGCATCGGGTTTTTTCGGCTCAATTTAGTACACGACGTTGAACAGGTTTGTTATAGGTGTTTGTAAAAGCTTGGTTTTTAATGGCACCTGAATGATCTTGATTTGTAGCATATTTCAGCGCAGCGTTTGCCGTGATTTCGCATATCAGCTTATATGTGGAGTGGTGCAGATGCTGATGCTACGCGCAGGCCGCGCCTGTCTTTCCTATTTGGTGTGAATCAAATTGTTCCGCTTATTTAAGGATATAGAAATGGCGGGTTGTAAGGTGAGTGGTCAAATGGAGGGAGGTGCGAGAATGCGGACACGGTGGAGTGGGCACCAATTGTGGTCAGCAAAGCGGGCCATGGGATCACCTGCGTATTTTTTAATTTTTCCAAATATAAGAGGAAGAATTGAATCAACATTTGGGAAATAAATAAAGAGGTATTTTCTCCCACATTAAGATCATTGATTCTCGCTTTATTATTGTAAGCTTTGTTGGATGATTCTTTGTCTCGCTTGGGGAAAATATGTTGCTGCGCTTCTTGTAAGTAATTGGGAACTCTTCTGCTTGCATTAAAGATTTTGCTGCTGCGCCGCTTTAAATGCTGGAGTTTTAATGGATTCGAACAGGCTTATGTGTCGGTCGCTGGAGTCAAGCTCTACACTTTTGCGCTTAGAAGGGGTCCAAGATCCTGCATAGTTATGGTGGTGGAGCCAGTTTGCTCCGGTGTATTTCTGTGTCAGCATCCAGTCGTCGATTAGTCGGAGTGGCAGTAGACGCAGTTAGGAGAGCCACTGGGTTGACACTATGTATGTTTTGAAATTGTGTATATAAGCTGCGCTTGAGCTGGCTCTTGTCGGTGTGTGTCTGTGAAATGGCGGAGATAGGCGTCGGTTTTTGTTGTTGTGGTTTAGTAATGGTTGCTGAATGGTTGTTTGTAGATATAACTGGCTTAATGTTGTGCCAACGGAGGTGTCAGACTGGAGACCGCCATGTTGCCTGTGGTTTTTGGTTGCTGGTTTTCTTGTGATTGTCTGTTTGATGTTTGTAGTTGTCATTGTAGCTAACGGTTGTTGTTGCTTAGCTGAAGGCTGGCTTCGCGCAAGCCATGGATGATTGAGTTTTGTATGCTGACTTTTCCTGTGTAATCAAGTTGTCTAGTTTTGTTTGTTGAGGTTTAATATACGTGTGGCAATGTTGGGCCACGGCTTGTCGTTGTGTTCTTGGTAATGGGGTGGGCTTTGTCACTGAATATGTTTGTTTTTTTCGTTGCGCTTCTTCTCAATTAGGTTGTCTGGTTTCAGGAGATTCTTCCAAGTAAGTACCTCGTCGTCGAGCTTGGAAATAAGTCCCGTGTCTGGAGAGGAGTGGATTTGTGCGGCAGGGTGGTGCCAGTTCGGGAAGTCCGTGACTACGCTTCCACAGATACTCGCCGGCCGGATGGATTAAGTCAAGATTCACTGTGTTTTTCGACTCTTGGAGGACGGCACTCCTTTTTATATTTATTTCTTATTGGTGATCACCAAGCATAATCTTTCTTTAGTGGACTTTTTTTTTTGATTGTATCGCTCCCCGCCAGTCAATCAGCAACTGATGGTACTTTATTGTTCTTTACTCATATAGCACTCTTTAACAAGTTTGGCCCTTAGGGATAATGTTACAAACCATGTTGCGCGGGGAAGGCTTAACTATTATAATTATCTAAGATAAATGAATAACCGTCACATAGTCTTAATGTATAGGACATATGTTCTAACGATTATAGGTTTCAACATGTTTTAGAGAGTGCTTGAGTATTGGCTGTATCTTAGTTTAGGTTGAATACAATTGGTAACAGATTTTAGAGTATTGAGTACTTAGTTAGGTTTAGGTATTATTGGATTTTAGTCTTAATTAAGTGGTGATCGTATTTAAATATCTTTAGTCTAGCGTTTAAGGGGGTTTATCTAAGGTAATTTAGCCGGATACAATATAACTTATATTTATTGTTTTATTTTTAGTTTAGTGTCATGTTTTAAATTATGTTCTAAACATTTAATTTAAATGAACTGCAACTTCTCGCGCTATCAAAAATTGGTGTAACCGCTAAAAGAAAATAACGTTTGATGTGGTTTAAATCGGTGGCAAAGGATAGTAGGAAGCATGTTTTAATGAGTTTTAAATGAGATGAATTTAATTTGAAAATTATTTTAATTGGCTGATGGAAAATATTACTTTGGTGCTGGTTTGTGTGTTACTTAAATTTCTTTTATATATTTATGTTAATAGAATGTGTGTAGCCTATTCCCATTATAGTGGAAGTGGAATAGGCTTCAGGTACATTGTATTTTGCGCGGTTGGAGTTATCGATACATGTCGGTAATTTCACAATGTGAAGTGGTGTCAGTATAATAGGGGTCAAATGTAGAAGTAAATTTTTATGTGGTGTTTTATTATTATATTATTTTTTTGTATTTTATTTTTTATTATTTGTTTATTTTACGTGTTTTCAATTTAAATTTTATTTAATTTTTTTGAGTTAATTGGAGTGGCCTCTTCACTGCAGTGAAAGCTGACAGAGCCTTAAAAGGCACGCTTTCAGTGCCTGAGATGTAATTTTTGAAAGTTAGAGGTTGGCACATAGAGCATAAATAAGGTGAAGTGGCAATAGGAGAGATTATTAGTATTAATATTTATTTTATAATTGGTTTATTAAATTTATTAGTTAAATTTTTATTAGTACAGACAAAAGATTTTATTTATTAGATTTTATGGATCACTATTTTATGCAATGGAAGAGGGAACAATCAGTGAAAATATACGCTTGCAGCTCTGTGCTAGGTAGTTTATCGATAAATTGTGAGAGTTGGTACATGAATATTATGATGTAAACAAAAGCACAGAGTAAGTAATTTGCAAATACTCAACCTCGTATTATTGTTTGTATTAATTTATTAAGATTTTAAATTAGTTTAATTTAATGTAGTTTAGTTTTATTAATGTATTGTGATCCTTCTTTATATTTATTGATTGTGTCTTTTGTTTTGCAGATGGCGTGCCAGGACTGTGGATTCAGGAGAGAGTGCAGGAGTAAGTACGAGAGTATAATAGATGTAATACAAGCTAGTTAATAATTTAATTGTTCGCGATTGCAGAAGATGGTGATGTAACAGGCGAGACAAGCGGACGGGACGGAACAGGAGTACTGCTACAGACGCAGTGTGAGTAGATTATGACTTTGATTTAAGATTTGACATGTTCATAATTTATTCAAGCAGGTTCATTGAGCAATGCTGTGAACTTTGAGGTTTAGGTTGTGATGTAATTGTATTTGTTTTTTATATATATTATTAATTATGTTTCTGTTCTTTTATATTTATTGATGTTTCTGGTGCAATTTCAGATGGTGGCAAGATAACAGAATGGCATAATGGAGTGGGCAGTTCGGAGACCAGGCCATGCAGCGAGCGCATGCACGTGGTATGATATTGTGATTTTTGAGTATTTAATTTGTAGATGTAGTTATCTATATTGAGAAATGTTATGTTTATATATTCGAATTTATTTACTTAATATATTTTGTTATATGTATTTATTGAAGTGTGTTCTTATGATTCGCAGTGGGTGCGTTAGAAAGGCTATCCAGGAGAGGAGAGGGGTAAGTACTATTATGTTGTGGTGGCAATCTATTAATACTATGTTTGTGGTGTTTGTTTTGCAGGTTTAGTGTGCTGCACAAAGAGGACGCGAGTGGACCACTGAAACATACGCAAAGGTAAGTAGTGGAGGAATTTTGTTGACAGTTAACATGTTTGTTTGCAGTGTGCAGTGATTTAGAAAATTTATAAGTTGGAGTTTTTGTTATTTAATATTAATGTACTTATGGTTGTTTAAAATCATTGTGTTCTTCTTATTTGCAGGTGGTGTGTTGGAGCGATGGGCCAGGGGGAGGCATATGGTAAGTCGGAGCGATTGTAGTTATATGGACAATTAGTTATGTATTTATTTTTATATATTTTTTATTTTATTTTTTAATTCCAGGTAAGATTGTAATGTAAGCAGACGGCAGAAGAATTGTTAGCGAAACATCACAATAAATTGGTTGAGAGCAGCAGCAAGCTGCTCAAATAAATTTGAAGGATAACAATAAGGATGACAGTAGTTATATATTTGGCTGAGGAATATAATTTGGCCTCTCAAATGGGCCAATGGGCTAAGATATATCTGGATGTGAGTTGGTTTGAGACTCGGTGATAAGTGACTGTGTGTCTGTTTATTTTGTTTAAAGGTTGTATTGTGTTTTTATAGTTAAGTTTTAATTGTGTGTTGGCGAGGTGTGTATTTTGTGTGTGTTTTGTAGAGTTAGTCTGTTGTCATGTAGTGGTGTGTCAGTGGACTTTGTACGGCAAACAAAACAAGTGTAGTGTATGTAATTTGTTTCATTTTTGTTTGATGTGTCATAAAGTTGGTAGTTGTTGTTGTGGTTAGTTTCTCAGTTTTTGTGTTAGTTGTGGTTGGTGTGAGTTAGTTCGTTCTGGTGTAGTCCTAATGCGAGCCTCGTTACTATGACCATCAATATATGTCTATATTGTGTAGTTAGATATAGTTTTAAATCATTATGTTTTGTTTAACGGCCTCAGGATTTTTCAATATATGAGTATTTAATTTGTTGAAGGGTCAGAAGTTGCAGTTGTGTTTTATGAATATTAGTGACTAGATAGAGTTTCTTTTGATTTGGGGTGGTTTGTAGACTGGGCTGGCATGATTTCTCGCGCATGAGTGACGTAAGGATGGAGTAGACAGTTTTTTGATAATTGTTTTACGCTTTCTTCTAACACCTTCGAGATCTCTCACTGATCTCTGAAGGGCCAGAAGAATTTCGCAGGGTGAGCTTGCTGCTTTTTGCTGCTGTTGAGTCTGCTCGTCCTCTTGCTGACGTGGATCTGGAACTGCTGATGTTGCCGATGTTGATGCTTGTGAGAGTTCCAGAAGGCTTGCTTAGTATATTGGCTGGTGTCAATCACTTTACTAATTGTCTTTCTTTTTGCAGTTGTGTGTGGATTGGCTGCTGATGGCTTGCTGATATGGCGACCAGGTGCAGCTGACAGGGGCGCAGCCTCGTGTACCTGGCTGCGGGAGAACTGCGCTGTACGTTGGTCTGTTGTTGGTTCTGGATGCGAGGCAGTAGCTTGCATTGACTTGCAAGCTGTTCCTGTGGCTGAGGCGGAGTGCGTCTGGAGTCGGCGCGCTGGCTGTCGTTGCTGCGCAATGTGCTGGAGTTTGGTTTCGGAGATTGTTCAATTGGCTGGTGCAATCTGGGCGGGAATGGAGTAATCTTGCTTCTGGCTTCCCTTGAACATGGGCAGCCTTGTAGCTGCTGATGTGACTGTCACTTTGCAGTTGGCACACTTAGACGCCTCATCCTCTGCTTTTTTGGCATGTGGTCTGTATGGATGGCATCCGGCCACTTCATATCATACAAATGGAGCGACGGCAATAGTTTTTGGTGTGACCAAAAACTTGGAAATCGTGGCATTTGGGCAGGATCCGTTGGCTTTGCCTGCCTCTCGACTTTTTAATAACCTGGGACCAGAAGCTGAAGTGCAGGAATCTTTAAGTGTGAGCATCGCTTTTCGCTCAATTTCCACTTCAAACAGGTTGTATGGCTTGTGTTGTAAGTTTGTTTTTTATGGCCCCTGATTGAATCTAGGATTTGTAGCCAATTCAGCGAGCTTTGCCCGTGATCCATTCAGTAGGAGTGGTGTGGTGGCAGGGTGCCTATGACTACGCGCAGGGCCCTGTCTTTCCTCAATTTGGTGGGAATACAAGTGTGTTTCCAGCTCATTTAAGGTTTTGAGAATGGCGTTTGCTAGTAGTACTTTGGCAGCTGCTAGAAGCGGACCACCGTTGGATGACATTTGTGTCCACAAATGCTGCCAATGCTGGCGTATTTTTTTAATTTTTTCCATAGTGGAAGGAATTGATAACTCATTTGGAATAAATAAAGGAGGTATTTCATCCAACATTACGATCAGATTCTCAGTTTATTATTGTAGCTTCTGGTTGGTATTCTTGTTGTTGAGGTGGTTTGCTGGCTTTTGGTAAGTATTTGGGAATCTCTTCTTGCTTGCATTATAGATTTTGCTGCGTCGCTTTTAAATGCTGGAGTTTTAATGGAGTTCAAACATGCTTATGTGGTCGTCACTGGAGTCAAGTTCCATTCGCTTGACGCTTAGAAGGTGTCAAGACATCGTCATCAATACGAGTGTGGCTGTTAGTCTGGCAGTGTTAGGGAGCCAGCTGGATCCACTTGTATGTTTTTTAATTTGTGTGTCAAGCTGCGCTTTTGTGTTGCTGGCTTCGTCGGTGTGTGTGCTGGTGAGGCGGGGAGAATTTGCGTCGGTTTTTGTTGTGTGTGGGTTTAGTAATCGGTTGCCTGATGGTTGTTTTGTGTAGATAACTGGCTTAATGTTGCCAACGGAGGTGTCGACTGGGAGAGCATGTTGTTGCTTGGTTTGGGTTTGTTGCTGGTTTGCTGTGTGTGATCTGCTTGATGTTGTAGTTGTATGTTGCTGGGTTGTTGTGTATGCTCAGCTGAAGCTGCCAGTAGCCATGATGGTTGAGGTTTTGTTTGCTGCTTTTTCTGTATCATTGTCTAGTTGTTGTTGCGTTTAATATGTGTGCCACATGTTGCCGGCGATCTTGTCGTTATGTTGTAATTGGGTGTCTTTGTACACTGAATTTTGTTTTCGTTGCTTCTCTCGCTTAAGGATTGTCTGGTTAAGCTTGAGATTACTTCCAAGTATTCGTCGTGAGAGCTTGTGATATCCCATGTCTGGAGAGGAAGTGAAGCTGTGGGCGGTGGTGGCGTCGGAGTCGTATAAGCTGCAGCTACACTCGCGGGGATGACAGTTAAGTCAGATTCACTGTGTTTTCACTCTAGAGCACTGCTTTTTTTTTATACTTTATTTTTCTTATTGGTGATACTGAGCTGTATTTATTTTTAATTGGAGGAATCCTTATTATTTTTTTTGTTTTTTTTTTTTTGATTTTTTTTTGATTGGTAATGTCCCGCAGTTGCAAGTACAACTGAATGGTACTCTTTATGGTCTGTTCTATCTTATCATAGCACAACTTTAACAATGGTTTTGCCTTAGGGATAATTATGTATCAACATGTTGCTGCGCGGGGAATGGCTTAACTTATATTATTTGAATCTAGATAAACTGATAACCGTTAACATAGCTAATGTATAGGACATATGTTCCTAAGCGATTATAGTTTTTCAGCAGTTGAGTCTTCGGGTATGTGCTGTATCTTAGTTTAGGTTTGATACAATTGGTAACACCAGTTTATAGAGTATTGAGTAATATCTTTAGTTTAGAGGTTTAAGGGGTATTATTGGATTTTAGTCTTAATTAAGTGGTGATCGTATTTATATCTTTAGTTTAGCGCTTAAAGGGGTTTATCTATAGGTAATTTAGGGATACAATATAACGTTATATTTAAGTTTTTATTTTGTTATGTTTAGTGTCATGTTTTATATGGTTCTAAAATTTAATTTTAATGAACTGCAACTCTGCCGCTATCAAAATTGGGAGACGCTAAATAGAAATATACGTTGTCTGTGCGTTTAATTCGGTGGCAAGGATAGTAGGCAAGCATGTTTTTAATGAGTTTAAAATGAGATGAAATTTAATTTGAAATTATTTAATTGGCTGATGAATATATTACTTTGGTGGCTGGTTTGTGTGTTAACTGCTAAATTTTTATATTTTATGTTACAGTAGAATGTGTGTAGCCTATTTCATTATAGTGAGGTGGAAATAGGCTTCAGGTACATTTGGTATTATTGCGCGTTGGAGTTATCTGATAAATGTCCCGGTAATTCACAATGTGAACGTGGTGTCAGTAAATAGGGTCAAGTGTAGAATAAGTTTTTTATGTGGTGTTTTATTATTATTATTATTTTTTTGAATTTTATTTTTTATTATTTGTTTATTTACGGTTTCAAATTTAATTTTATTATTTTTTGAGTTTAATTGGAGTGGCCTCTCTTTCACTGCAGTGAAAGCTGACAAAAGCTAAAAGGCACGCTTTCAGTGCTGAGGATGTAATTTATGAAAGTTAGAGGTTGGCACATAAGAGCATAAAATAAGGTGAAGTGCAAATAGAGAGATTCATTGTAGTTTATATTTATTTATAATTGTTTATTAATTATTAGTTAAATTTTTATTAGTTTAGAAAAAGATTTATTTATTGAATTTATTGGGATGGCTACTATTCTTATGGCAATGGAAGTGGAACAATTCAGTGAAAATCGCTTGCGAGGGGTCTGTGCTAGTAGTTATGATAATGTGGAGGTTGGTACATGAATATTAATGCCAATGTAAACAAAGCACAGATAGTAATTTTTGCCTAATCACCTCTGGGCCCTATCCTAATTGCTTGTCATAGGTTCAATTGACCGAATGACTAACTATGATTACTTTATTCGTATTGCTAGTGCTAAGGTTAATGTCAGTTGATCACGCTTGTTAAGTTTGACCATAGGCTGACGTTGACAGGTGTTAACTCTATCTGTCGATATTACGATTGACGCTATGCCTGTAGTGATTATCGCACTAATATGCGTATTTCTGTCGCCGATAGAGTCGCGCGTTTGTTGTCACGCAAGGTGAATGGTGCGCTACAGTTACAGTAGAACAGGCGAGCCGTCTCCCGGTGGGAGGTGCGGGATGTTAAGCGAATGCCATTAGGCAGAGCTGGAGTCAGTCGACGAGCAGGGGCGGGCGATGAGTAAGGGTAGTGCGAGGATGATCGATCAGCGAAGTGATCCTGTGAGAGATCAGTAAGACGCGTAAACAAGGTGAGTAGGTCGATTGAGCGTGACTGTACGTCTCTTCTGGCGTCTATTGAGACTAGAGGATTGTTAGAGTTTACTTATCTGCGGAGACTCATCATGATAGGGGCGCGTACAGCGCTTCACACGAGGCGTTAGAAGCACCGCGAGGTAGTTGGCATAACTGCCATTCCGAGCTTGCAGCTCAGCGTAGTGCTCGAGACTAGGAGTGATCGTTTTCGCGATTACAGGTGTATTGTGACATGTTTATTTAATCAGAGTGACAGTGTTATCAATTGGAGGAGTTGCGGCGCTGAACTTGAGGTTGGAGCGTTAAGATGTAATTGGTATTTGTCTTTGATAATATACTTTAATTAATTATATATCCTGTACTTTATATTTATGATTGTTTTGCAATTTCAGAAATGGTGCAAGAACAGAATGGCATAAAAATGAGTGGCTGTTCGTGAGACCGAGGTCAACTGCAGCGAGCGCCCAGCCGTGGTATGATATTGTGAAATTTTGGATTTTATATGTGTTAGTGTAGTTATCCTATATTGGAGATGTACTGTTTTATATTTGAATTTATTTACGCGTTAAATATTTTGTTTATGTATTTATTGATGTGTTCTGGTATGATTGCATAGGTGTGCGTTAGAAAGCTAATCCAGTGAGAGGAGAAGGGTAAAGTTAACTAGTAAAGTTGTGTTGGCATCTAATTAATTATTTTTTTGTTTTGCAGGTTTTATGCTGCACAAGGAGCCGCGCGCACGCGCGCTCTCGACACTCACGCAGGTAGATATAGTTGGAATTTGTTGAAGTTAACTGTTTGTTTGGCGAGTGGTCGCAGTGGATTTAAGAAATTTTATAAGTTCGGGAGTTTGTTATTATCATTAATCGTATTATAGATATTGATCTCTAATGCATTGTTTCTTTTAATTTGGCAGGTGGTGTGTTTGGAGCGATGGGCCGGGGGAGGCATATGGTAAGTAGAGCGAATTGTAGTTATTGGCATTTAGTTTTAATGGTATTTATTTTTATTTTTTTTTTTTTTTTTTTTTAATCCAGGTAAGATTGTATGTAAAGCAGACCGGCAGAAGAATTGTACGAACTCACTTACTTGAGGAGCAGTCAGACAAGCTGCTCCAATAAATTTGAAGCGTGAAAAATAAGATGACAGTGGTTATTAATTTGGCTGCATGGAAATAATTTGGCTCTCAATGGGCATGGGCTAAGATATCTGGATGTAGTGTTATTTGAGACTTCGTGATATGTGACTGTGCTGTTTTACTTTGTTTTAAAGGTGTGGGATTGTGTTCTTAATTAGTCTACAGTTTTTAATTGTGTATCCCTGGCGAGGTGTATTTTGTGTTGTGTTTGCTAAACGTTAAGTCTGTTGTCAGCGTAAGTTTGTCAGTGGCCGCTTTGTTAACGGCAGAATTAGTGTATGTACCAACTGTTTCAATTTTTGTTTGATGTGTCATAAGTGCGTAGTGTCGCTTGTGGTTACGTCCTCAGTCATTTGTAGTCTAATTGTGTGGTGTGAATTAGATGCCCTCAGCCCCATGTAGTTCTATAATGCGGCTCATCGTTACTGATGAACCATCATTAAATGTCTATATTGTGTATGTTTGATAATAGCTTTTAAATTTTCTTCTGAGATATTTGGGTTTTTAACGCCGTCAGGATTTCAATAATGATAATTTAATTATGTTGAAGGGGACAGAGTGTTGCAGTTATAGTTTATGAATATTAGTGACTAGTGAAGTTTCTTTTGATTTGGAGTGGTTGGTTTATACGCGCATGAGTGGGCGTATAGCGGATGGAGTAGATCTAGTTTTGATAATTTGTTTCTCCTTTTTTTCAGGGCCTTCGGAGATCGTCCACCGATCTCTGAAGGCCAGAAGAAATTTCGCAGGGTGGGCATTGCTTGCTTTGCTGTGTTGTAGTCAGCTCGTCCCTGCTGATTGTGGATGCTGGAACTGCTGTATGTGCCGATGTGAAGTCTTGCTCGGGTTCAGAGGCTTGCTTAGTATTGATTGGCTGGTGTCCATCACTTTATCTAATTGTTCTTCTTTTGCAGATTGTGTTTGGAATTGGCTGCTGTGATTGCTATAACGTAACTCAGGTTACAGCTGGCAGGTGGCGCAGTCTCGTGTACTTGGGCTGCGGAGAACTGGCTGTAACGCTTGGTTCTGTTTGTTGTGCTTTCTTGGAAACCGAGGCAGTGATGGCGTGAGCTTGCATGGTAGCGCTTCTCTGTGCTGGAGGCCGGAGGCTCTGGAGTCTGGGCGCTGACGTGTCGCTGGTCACGGAGGGGGAGTAGTTCATTTGGGCCTTTGTGTATATGGCGGGTGTGGAGTAATTTGCTTATGGCTTCCCTTTGAACGCTGGCAGCCCTTTTGTAGCTGCTGAAATTGTGACTGCCCTTGGCAGTCTGGCACACTTGGACGGCCTCGTCTCTTCTTTTTTGGAGCAAGTGGTCGTGGATGGCATCCAGCACACAATTCATACACACAAATGGAACGACGGCAATAGTTTTTGGTGTGACCAAAAACTTGGCATCGGTGGCATTGGGCAAGGATCCGTTGGCTTTGCCTGCCTTCTCAACTTTTATAACCTGTGAGACCCAGAGCTGAAGCTGCAAGTATCTTTTAGTGTGTGAGTTTTCATCCGGTTCTCTCGCTCAATCTTCCACTTCAACAGGTTGTCATGGCGCTCTGTTTGTAAATGTTGTTTTAATGGGCCTGAATGAATCTGGAATTGTAGGCCAATTTCAGTCGAATAGCTTTGCCTGAGTGATCCATCTCAGTAGGAGTGAGAGTGGTGGTCAGATGCGCTGATGACTAGGGACGCGCAGGCCGCTGTCTTTAACCTCATATTGGTGTGAATACAATGTGTTCCAGCTTCATTTTAAGGTTTTGAAAGAGAATGGCGTAATTGTTAAGTACTAAATAGGAATACACTGCTGCTGAGAGAATAGCGAGACACGCGTTGATGGCATTATTGGTCACACAAGCTGCCAAAATGCACATGGCGTATTTTTTAATTTTCCACATAGAGGAAGAATTGATCAACATTTGAGAATAAATAGAAGGAGGTAATTCTCCAACATTAAGCATCAGATTCTCGTTTATTATTGCTACGCTTTGTTGGTGGTTCTTGTTGTTGAACGTATTTGCTGGCTATATTGGTAAGTAGTATGGGAATCTCTTTCTTGCTTGCATTATAGAATTTGCTGCGTCGCTTTAAATGCTGAGGAGTTTTTAATGGAATTCGAACAGGCCTTATGCTTGTAGTCCGCTGGAGTCATAGCTTCTACACGATTTGCGCTTCAGAAGGTGATGTCCAATCAGATCCTGCATGTTTGGTTGGCTGGAGGCAGTTATGCAATCCGCGTGTAGTTTCTGTTGTCAGCAAAATCCCAGTCGTCGAATTAGTGGAGTGGCAGTTAGACGGCAGTTTAGGGAGCCAACTGAGGTTTAACGCACTTGTAATGTTTTGAAATTAAGTGTGTATATCAAAGCTGCGCTTTGAGCTGGCTTTACAGTCGGTGTGTGTGCGGTGATAGGCGGGAGATTAGGCGTCGGTTTTTGCTTGTTGTGGTTTAGAAATGGTTGCCTGATGGTTGTTTTTGTAGATATGGCTTAAATGTTTGCCAACAACGGAAGGTGTCGACTGGAGACGCACATAGTTGCTTAGGTTTTGTTGCTGGATTTTCTGTGTTGTCTGTTTGATCGGATTTGTAGTTGTATGTTGCTTAGGTTAGTTGTTGCTAGCTGAAGGGCTGGCTTCAGAAGCCATGTGATTGAGTTTTGTTGCTAGTGCTTTTCACTGTGTATCATTGTCTAGTTGTTTGTTGAAGATTTAATATGTGTGCCAATGTTGCGGCACTTGTCGTTGTGTTTGTAATGGGTGACTTTGTTACACTGAATTTTGTTTTATCGTTGCTTACTCTCCTTAGGATGTCTGTTAGGTGAGATTACTGTCCAAGAAGTATTCGATCGTCGGAGCTTGAATATCCATGTCTGGAGGAGGAGTGGATTTGTGGGCATGTTGGTGCCGTCGGAGTCGTACAAGCTCACTACACATCGCGGCCGGATGACATTAGTCAAGATTCACTGTAGTTCTTTCACTCTTGGACGCACTGTCTCTTTTTTTTAAATATTTATTTTTTCTTATTGGTGATTACTAAGGCCATATCTTTCTTTTAGTTGGACTTTTTCTTTTTTGATTGGTAATTGTCGCCGCCAAGTCAATAGCCGACTGATGGTGACTCGCTTTATTAGTTCTATGTATTTACTGCATATAGCACTTTAACAGTTTTTTGGCCTTAGGGATAATGTAATAGTCATACCGAGTGTTCGCTGGCGGGGAGATGGCTTGTACTTAATATTATTTAACTCTAGAATAAATCGGTACCGTTTATTTTGAGTGGTAATATGGTCCGAGTCAATAGCACTGGGTAAATGGCTTTATGTTATATTACTCTTATAAGCAACTTTTTAACAATTTTTGGCGCTTAGGGGATATGTGATAGAAACATGTTGACCTGGGCGGGGATAGGCCTTATGACTGGTATAATTAATATCTCAATCTAGATATATTCGATGTCTGCGTACCACACAATTAGGCTTTAAATGTAGTAAATGGGACATTATGTTTTCCTCTAAATGTCGGGATTATAGTATTCACAGGTTTTAGAGTTTGAGTATTCTTGTGTGCTTGATATCTTATGTTTTGGTGTTGATTATTGCATTGGTAACAGTTTTAAGAGTATTGAGTATCTTAGTTACGTGTGTTGGTATTTTGCGATTTAGTACTTTGAATTAAGTGGTGTCGTATTTAACTTTTTAGTTTTAGCGTAAGGGGGTTTATCTAAGGTATTAGCGGCTACAGAAATAACTTATATTTATTGTTTTAATTTTATGTTTTAAGTGCCATGTTTATAAATATGCTTTCTAAAATTTAATGTAAATAACTGCATACTCTGCCGCTATCCAAAATTGGTGAACAGCGCTAAAGAAATAACGTTTTTGTCTGTGGCGTTTTAATTGTCGGTGGCAAGGATTCGTAAGGAAGCACTGATTTTAAATTTAATTGTGAAAGTTATTTTAATTGGCTGATTGGAAATATTTACTTATTGGTGGCTGGTTTGTGGTGTTACTTAACATTTTTATATATTTATGTTTATAGAATGTGTGGTAAGCCTATTACCATTAATAGTGGGAAGTAGGAAATAGTCTTCAAGAAGTAATTGGTATTTTGCCGGGTTGGGTATCGAGATCATAATCGGGTATTCACAATGTGAAGGTTGGTGTCAGTAATCAGGGTCAAAGGTAGAATCCGAAATATTTTTATGTGGTGTTTTAGTTATTGATATTATTATTTTTTTTGTATTTTTATTTTTTATATTTTTTATAATGTTCAAAAAAATAAAATAAAGAAAAAAAAAAAAAACAATGATGTGTTCCAATTTAAATTCTTGTAGTTTATTTTTTTGGTGTATTGGAGTGGACCTCTTTTCACTGCAGTGAAAGCTGGTACACAAGCTACAAGGACTACGCTTTCATGTGCTGAGATTAATTATATTGAATGTTTAGAGGTTGGACACGAAGAGTCAGTAGAGCATAAAATAGGTAAGTGCAAATAGAAGCAGGATCAATTGAGTATATTAATTATTTTTTATTAGTTGTATTAATTTATTAGTTAGTTTATTTTTTGAGTTAGAAAAAGATTTATTTATTTTAGAATTTATATGGATGCTAAGCTATTTTACCCACTGCAATGGAAAGTCGGACAGAAAACAATCGATGGGAAAATGAATGCGACTTCGGCAGCTAGGCTGATTTCTGCGTTCTTACGTAGTGTGCTGGAGGGGTGAGGTAATCGATAAATTGTGGGAGAGTTGGTACAGTGAATATTAATGGAATGTAAACGAAAAGCAAACAGACGGTAAGTAATTTGCCAGTACTCAAAACACGTATTCTTTGTTTGTATATAATTTATTAAGTTTTTAAATTAGTTTAATTAATGGTAGTTTAGTTTTTTAATGTATTGTGACCGTTTATATTTATCTGATGTGTTACTCTGTTGTTTTGCAGATGGGCGTGCCAGGACTGTGTGGACCAGGAGAGAATGCAGGGTAAGTACGAGAGGTATTATAGATGTACTACAGAAGCTAGGTTAATAATTTATATTTTTCGACGATTGCGAAGATGTGATGTTACAGGCGAGACACGCGGACGACCGAAGAGAGTACTGATACAGAAAGAACGCAGTGGTGAGTAATTGTTGTTGATTAAGAATTTGACATGTTTACTTGGTATTTCTTCAGGACGGGTTCACTTGCAAATGCTGTGAACGTTGTAGGTTTGTGGGTTGTTAAGAGTGTAAATTTTTTTTTTTTTTGTTTTGTAATTACTAGTCCTTCAGCAGCAGACTGAAGGTTTATTTTTATTTTTTCTTTTTATATTAACTAATTTTTTTAATTGGCAACTTCTAGGAATTATTTGAATATTGGAGATCATGCGGGCAAACTTTAACAGTGACATGTTAAAATGTAAGTCGGGCTCAAGCTATAAAAATAACTGAGAACAATATAATATTGAGTTACCAATTCTGGTTTTACAGTAACATAAACACTCTATGAAGGGTAAAACAATGCAATACTTATACAATTTTTTGTACGTTACAAATTAAATAAATGACAATGGATTAAAGGAATGAAATTAATATCTACGTTGGTTGAGTGGCAAACGCTAAGAAATATAGCTAGTGGGTTAGAAGACTGGAATTAAATTTAGTCACAATTCTCTGGTACACTGACGCTGATGGTAATGTAGAATCAGTTATATACAATTTTTTTTGTTAATTGTAAAGTTAAAGTATGGGTGTTGTTTTTAGCGCTTAAAATCCGGCGTCATGGCGAGGAAACGGCGCCCTCTAGAGCTGCCGCGCTCGTATCCTGCGTCCTGGGGGTGAAGAACGGGTTTGGAGGCATCATCCGGTGGCTGCATTGTTTGTATGTACTGATGCGAGTACATTGCACTGGCGCCATTGGAGGTTGGTGTGTAGGCAGTGAGTGTAGGCGCTGCCTCCAGGGTTAGTTTGCT